>NW_017671254.1:292906-327513 GCF_001879085.1 Nicotiana attenuata | reverse complement strand
ATGCTAAAATACCTTCAAAATAGCATGTATATGCATATATAAGTATGTCCCAATGTTTTATTGTTTTTCCAATTTTTATAAGATTTTTAAATCAATTTATTGCCTTATTTTGTCAAGAAAAAACCCAATAATTATTCCCAAAATTATCATTTTGGTAATTCATTTATTGGATTCTCATATTTACACTAAAATATAGCTAACATAATTTTTGCGCATTGTTTACAAATTTATTTAGTATTTTAAAAGCTAATTGCATATAATTGCAATATTAGCCTCTTTTAAGGTTTAATTGTGTTTATAATTATAAAATTGACTCCAGTATTTTTAATTTGATAATTACGTATTATTAATCATTTTTAATGCCTTTAATTTGTTTCCAGAAATTATTTTACTATTTTTATAAAATTAAACAAGGGAAAAGTGGCTATTTAAATACTAGCCTCGCTTATTTCAATTGTAGCCCCAAATCAACCCCCAATTAAACCCAATTACCCTGACCCAAATCCTAGTCTACCCGACCCACGGCCCTTTTAAAATAACTCGCCCGGATCCCCATTCAATCCAGGCCGTTGACCAAATGATCAACGGCCACCCTTTAATCTTTCCTTTTTTAATTTCCCATTACCCCCCAAACCCTAACCATTTCTCACCGGTAGCCGCCTTTGAATTCCCCCTTCTCCTAATTCTCTCTCAGAAACCCTAGCCGCCTCCCTCCACTTCCACCCCAAAATCGCCTGAATCCATGGCTTCCAAAGCCATTAAAGGCCTGTACCTGCCTCCTATAACTCCTACATGCTCGATTATTAGGGTTTCAAGACCAGACTTTGAAGAAGCTAGGTCCAGACCTTGGTCTATTTCGGTGCTATGCTGTCTCTGATCATCTTCGAACTTGCTCCGGCCAGCCATGGCTATTCAAGCCTGACTCTTGGCTCCTCCTGCTTAGATCAATGACTTTCCAAGCCTTTCTCACCGTCTGGGTTGTTCTGAAACCCTAACCTTTGAGGTTCTTCTGTTTCTTTTAGATTCGTTGTAGATCTGTGTTTTCTCTAAGCTCCTAAACGTTTTCTTATGGTTTCTTTCAACACTCTGCTTTCAGAACCTTTGTCTTTTCTGACTTAGGGTTTTTGTTACTTTATTTCGGAGCTCTTCTGATTTTTTAAACATGTCTTATGTGTTTCTTATGTTGTTCTTCTACTGTGTTGCTCTTCTGCTGTGTTTCTTTATGTTGTTCTGCTACTGGAATATACATGTTAAAAGTCTTAGTTCCCTTTTGAGATTTCTGAACTTATTTCGTTAGTATTTCTGCCTGATTTACTTGCTTTCATCTCTACACTCGATTGATGGTGAAAACCCTAAATTTGGGGATTCATTCGAGTTTTGAGACTATTTGCTATGTGATTAGCTAGTTCTTCATCTCTGAACTTGTTTGGTTTCAAAGTCCTAATTTTGTTGAACCTATTCGAGTTTCTGAAAGTTGTTTCATCTACTGCTCGATTGAATTTCTGAATCTTTTGTTTCTCTATATGATTCTAACTTCCTGCTAAGCTCTCTTTTACTTGACCCTTTGGCATGCTATTTGATACTTTCTCTTCTCTGTTATTGAGTAACTGAAATTGACCTATGTGACTACCTGTGGTTGCTACTATATGATGTTCCTCTTTGTCCTAAATTCAGCCTTGCCTGCTTAATACTTATATACTCTTTTATATGCTGAGTTTCCCTATAAAATGACCTTCAATTTAGGACTAATTTCACACCTCCTTGTGTAAGTCTAATTGTTTCTTTCCTCGTTTTACTGATTTCCCTGATTCTTGGGTTGATTTGAGAACTTTCCCTTAGCCTTTCGATTCTCCTATTTCTGACTTGGTTTATTTATAATTTCAAATCCCTGACTCCTTGATTTACTATGTACTGGTTGGTTTATTCTATTTCTTACCTTATTTGGTTAACCGTGTATTTCAAAGATTCTTCATTAATTCTTCCCTTAGTTAAACCCATATGTATTTACCCCTAATTGCCTACTTTGCACAAGGTGCTTACTTGATTTCTTTCCTTAAAAGTTTTCTGCCCATTACCGTTTAAGTTTGAACTCCTTAATTAAAGGAAGCCCTTGTACTGATTGATTTTAATTGGTACATAGTTCCATAATTACTACTAAACTATAATTCTTGCCTTATTTGCTACCTATTTTCAAACTATAAATACCCTGCTCTTTCATTAACACAAACACACACGAACTCTCTGAGTTCTTAAAAATCACTTACACTCAAAAAAACTTTTCTCTCCTGCTTTACTACTTCTACTGTGGCCTGCCTTCAAGCCCTGCTACTTGCTTTTACTGTATTTTGCTCTTTGAACTGGTATGTCCTGATTTAGATTTTCAGCAATCACAAACAATGTGTTTACTTAATACCTTTACTTTCATGTCTGCCTACTGTTTGTGTTTAGTTCAGTGTTTACTTTAGCATGCTATAATTTCCTCCTATTATGAATCCCAAACCCCCTACCCCAATGTGTTTGATGCTAATGGTTTGTTTGAGACATGACAGTATTGAGTATTATTGTCTATGGCTCAAACTTGATTCCCCTGGAATCATAATCTCTATGTCACCATCATATGTTGTGTATTCTTGTTGATTCTGTAAGCATAACAGCACTCTCTATTGCTGTGCATGCCCAGAATTAGCTAATGCCTAAGCACATGGGCTCTTTGGCAATTTCCCCAATCCCTGAACCCTTTGTATGACTTGTTTATGGCTGTTTCCCAGCACCTCTCCCCCTCTTTTTTTTACTTTCATAGTTCTTTAAAACTCTGTTTCTGCACTTGCACTATCTCTTAGACTTTAAGTTCTGGCCCCCTCTTGTGAGCCTTGCCTTGGGACCCATTGAGCTCCCTCTGAACTTGGACACTCGAGGGATGGCCCTTCCACACTACACTTGTCCCTATTCTGGTGATACAATTTGGGTGTGAGCACTGCCCGGAGTCCCACTGAGGCTTTTAGGGAACTCTGACATACTCAAATTGGAGAAAGGCTTTGGATCAGTGGTGTTTGAGTTGCTCTATCTCATAATTCAGGCAGGAAGTCAAGAATCAGGCCTTTTAGGGTTGTAATTATTTTCTTTGTATTTTTCTGATGTATTTGTTACTCTGGTTTGTAATAATTTATAAAGAATACTCGGGGTTGGCTAGTGAAACAAGGTTAGGGTAACTATGCATGCAAAAAGGGTAGAAATCATGCCTATAGGTTTATTGCAATTCTGCATATTCAAATACATATAGAAATCATGCCTATAGGTCTATTACAAATATGCATACTGAATACATGTAGAAACCATGTCTATAGGATGTTCTAATAATCAGCATGCCCATAAGGTTTTAAACAAAGTTTCACCTTCAGATACTATCCATAAGTTTTAGAACAAGTTCTCCATTTAGATATCATGTTCATAGGTTTTAAAACAAGTTCTGCATTATAGATACCATGTCTATAAGTTTTTTTTTTAAACAAAATTTCACATTTTAGATACCATGTCTATAGGTTTAAAAGCAATTTCTGCATTATATACCATGTCTATAGGTTTTCAAACAAGCTCTGCATTTGATACCATGCCTATCGGTTTTAAAAGCAATTTCTGCATTTGATACCATGCCTATAGGTTTGAAAACAAGCTTCTGCATTCAGATACTACGTCTATAAGTGTCTAAAATCAGCAACGTGTAGAAAACATGCCTATAGGAGTGTCTAAATAAATCTAATTCGCTTCACCCATTGCTAGACGTAAAATCAGTAATAATACATACTACCACCTACAGAGCCTGTAATCAATTTGTTAATTCCGCATCTCTTTTGGATAATCTAAGTCCACCAATGTTAACAAGCATGCACTTTTATGATTTCAAACAATTCATTTTTTGAGCTTTACTGTCTTACCATCTTCTGAGTTCAATAGATACCATGCCTATAGGATCCCGTCTGAGCACTTAGGCAAACCTTAGAATAATAATAAAAACTGAATCCGCTTCTGTTAATTATTACAACCAGTAGGCAGTCCTGATTCGGGCTTTTTATCTGAATTATGTAATAAACCAATCTGCCGCAATCCTTTAGACTCCTTCATATTTAATTCTAATCAGACCTAAGCAGTACGTGCAAGACATGCTATTATGTGTTTTTTCTGTGCAAGGAGGTATAATTGAGCCTTATATGTTTATATGTCTCCCCAAATATGCAGTATGTGTTTTGTATGTCGCCTTAGAATTTTACCTTTGAAACTCCAAATAAGCCTAATATCCTTCCCTTTTAGGATTAGTAGTCCTAAGTGCCTCCGGGACTGATAGGATTGGGACGGGTAATAGCATGCATTAAGTAATCGATACCAATCCGCGCTTTAAATACCTTAACGGGGTGGGATGGGTAGATATGGATATGATGACCACGCGATAATGTCACGTGTAGCCCCTCATTGAGGAGTGATTACCGGACATTGTGTGGGGTGATCCATATTATTAATAAACCTAGGACCCCTCTCTCTTCATTCTTTATTTCTTTTCCTTAGCATTTTAACTCTTTATTTTTAAAATCAGCTCCTCTAATTGCTCTTGCAAACCTTGTTTACTTTCAAACCATTATGTGCTGAAATACCCTCTTATTTGAGCCTTATTTGTTTATATGTTAATTGTACCCAAATTCACAATAATTGTCTGGCCGGGAACCACACTAGTGGATTCTGAGGGGTTCCTAACATCTTCCCCTTAGAATAATTTCAAGACCTTACCCTATCTCTGGTTATTCAAATCGAACTCTTTTGGTGTCCTAATGCACCCTAATCATCAGGTGGCGACTCTTCAATTTCAAACCCAGTTCCCAAAAGGAATGAGTTGTCCCTCCAAATGTCATAAACCCGATTTCGCGAGAAAAAAGGGGCGCGACAGGAACCTAGTGCTCTGATACCATGTTGTCACGATCCAAAATTCACTAAGGGTCATGATGGCCGTACACCATTGTCAGGCAAGCCAACACCAATTTACTAGTAATTTCTTGTTTTAGTATTTTTGAAATCGTTTCCTTTATACATTAAACAATAAGTAATGAATTTCACTGAATAGATATTGATGTCTTTAATAAACTTACTAATAAATAATTCCATAATCATCCCAGAACCCGGTGTCACAAGTGCATGAGCAATCACTAAGAAATCAAATAAGGTACAATAACTGTCCGGAATACAAATTGGACAGAAAGTAAATACAATACACTTATGCTGGTTGTGGGTCGTCTCGAGGAATGCAGCTCACCTAGTCTCCGTATCATCCACGCTGCTACGCCCATTGGGCCACTAGAAATACATGTGCCTGTGCAACCAAAATGCACAGCAAGTGTAGTATGAGTACGAAAACAACGTGTACTCAGTAAGTATCCCGTCTAATCTCGAAGAAGTAGAGATGAGAGGTCGACTTCGACACTTACTAGGGGTCCAATAATGATACGCCAATAATATAACAAATCAAAGGTTCTTATAAACATGGTTGCAATTTAATAGAATAAAGCAAATAAACAATACTTTCTTTCATAGGAAATTTCCAAATTCCTTTTCATTGTTTATACATTTACCTCAGGCCAGGGAGAACGAATTTCAACATTTATAAATCTCAAGGCAAACATTACAAGCATGCGCAAATCATGCCGAGGTCGTACGGCCCGATCCAACAATATTTAAACTGTTCACTGCCAGAGGGTCGAATGGCTCGAACCATAGATGCATCTATTACCCCGCTCGCTAATCATATATGCAGCGCGGTCAAATATAAATAAACAATCACCCTGCTCGTGAATCATACATGCGACGCAGGTACACGTAGAAACACATATTTAAACAGTCAATCAAGACTTCATCAGGGAAATAATTATTCAAGGAGGTGTAAATTTCTCTTTTACAAGTCAAGAAAATGAAGTTTAACTCTTTTAGAAAGTCATTTGCCACTTCGATGTGATTTAAGAAATTTAAACTATCAATAAGCTTACAAGTATTACAAGTAAAGCATGCTTTTGGGTCCTAGACTACCCAGACATAAGCATAATAGTAGCTACGCATGGACTCTCGTCACCTTGTGCGTACGTAGCCCCCACAAATAGCAGCACATATCCAATTAATTCACCTATGGGGACAATTCCCTCTTATAAGGTTAGAAAGGAGACTCACCTCGCTCCGAAGTTCCATAACCGGCATTCCACGCCCTTCCGAAGACTTAAATTGATGCACAACGCCCCAAAACTAGCCAATAATTATGCAAATCCATTAATATATGTTCAATTACTCATAATAATCCACTTTATAACAATTTCTAACCCCGATCGAAAAGTTGGTAAAACGCCCTCAGGCCCACGTGCCCGGATTCCGAAATTTTTCGAAGATAAAGTTTACCCATAACCTCACGAACTCAAATATATAATTCACTCTCAATTTCATGCCCAAAATCGTGGTCAAAATCCAAAAATACAAATTCTAGGTTTTCCCTCAAACCCCAAGTTTTTTCACATTTTTCATGCTCAAATACATATACAATCATGTATTTAACTCAAAACTAACATAAACCACTTACCTCATGCTTGGTGGTGAAAAT
Source organism: Nicotiana attenuata (assembly GCF_001879085.1). Classification (NCBI taxonomy): domain Eukaryota; kingdom Viridiplantae; phylum Streptophyta; class Magnoliopsida; order Solanales; family Solanaceae; genus Nicotiana; species Nicotiana attenuata. The sequence continues at coordinate 320,891 of NW_017671254.1, read as the reverse complement.
GGCACCTCAAAGTTGCTCCAAAAATCGGCTCCAATGGAAGAAATGGGGTTGAAATGAACTCAACCCCCGATTTAAAAGAACCTCACTGCCTCCAGCATTTTCGCACCTACGGTGCATAAACCGCTCCTGCGGCCCCCGCTTCTGCGGCGCAAGTGTCGCTTCTGCGGTCCCAGGCTCAGGGCCAAAAACCCGCTTTTGCGGTCTCCTCAATGCAGATGCGCATCCACATCTGCGGTTAAAGTACCGCACCTGCGGTCACTGCACTTCCTCGCCCAAACCGCATATGCGACCCCTTGGCCGCTTCTGCGGCTCCGCACCTGCAGCCAAAACCTCGCAGGTGCGGTTACACCAGATATTAGCTGCCCCAATTCTTCTTCAAATTCCAAAATTGATCCGTTAACCATCCGGAATCCACCCAAGGCCCCCGGGACCCCAACCAATCGCACCAACCAGTCCCAAAATACATTACGGACTTGCTCGAGGCCTTAAAATCCAATCTTAGTCAATTCTTTCAACTTAAAACTTCCGAAATTAGAATTCTCTTTACAAATCAACTTCGAACTTCCCGCAATTCAATTCCGACCATGCGTACAAGTCATAATACCTGAAATGAAGCTGCTCATATTAAGCAATTCCCTTAACTCACTATACCAAGAATCTTTAAAATAGTTTAAGCACAAAGGCATGACATCCTCGCCTCAATAATCGACTCACAAATACCATGCTTTATTCACAATTCACCTACTTACTCTAACATGGAGGTCAACAACATTACCTTTCCTTTATGAATCATGTGCCCTCACCCAATCAAAGAGCTTAGTTCCACACACAATGAATTTTAATAACGTAGGAACTCAAGATAGGAAAAATTCACTCTCTCTCAGAAATAACATTCATATGCCCCAAATGGCGTACATAAGCTTGCCCTTAGTGTAATACTCCACTAATCGAGTTCATTCAGTCTAAGATCAAATAGGACTTTCATTGGTTGTAATGTAGGCTGCGGGTCGGGTAGGATACATTTGGATATAAGTGACTACACCTCCCTTAATCACTTTAATACAAACACTTCAACCTTCAATCCCATACTTATGTCAAACCAGATTCCACCTTAACTTTACTATATTTCACCCCCTACTTCTTTAAGCACCAATACATCAAAAGCCACCACCATCAGGAATTACATAATTTTATATATATATATATATATATATATTCTTTCTTTCTTTTCTTTTTTTTCTTTTTCTATCCAAATGGATTTTATTGACATTTTTTTTTCATCTGGTGCACCTTTCTCCTTATTTCATTTGTTCCACTCAAAAGCTAACCCACCATCCCACACTTTAACTTTTCCATAATTCATCACAATTCAAGTGCTCATGAGAGGTGAGAAAGTTCAAATATACGATCGATTCAAACAAAGGGGTACGGCTCGTAATGTGGTTACCAAAGAAACAAGATTATAGGCTCAAAGGGGTTAACTACGATACATAACATTTAGGTGGGTACTCTATATATATCTGGCTTAACAAAGAACTGCCTATATCACTTCTCAAACTAAACAAAACTACTATTTCGCTTTGCACACACACGGGGCAAGTTCTAGACATCAAATGCAATGCACAGAATACATGCAAACCTCACACAGACATGGCATATAACTCATTCAGGATTGGTTTTATCACGACTCTCCAGTCAAAGCAGTTAAGCAAATTTGAGAATCCACGATTTAAGGTATTTATCCTAGAGTCAAAAGTTGATCCTAAGCGTGACAACCAGAGTACTGACTATTCTCAAGGCATCACAAGGCTCAGAGATATTGCTGCGATTAAATGCTTAGCCACATGGTTCCTACTCCTAAAAATTAAAACTACCTACACCCGGATCAACGAAAAAACCCTTGAAAAAGAACCTCGGCCCAAAGAAAACCAAGGGGGAATTACTACACTACCTAAAAAGAATCTTTTTGGTATTTTCTTTAGACTTACTTCCCTCAAGAAAACTGTCTAGGAGATCCATCGTCGGGAAGAGTCCAACATATTCATTTTTTTTACTATGTTTTCATAATTTCTGCCTAAAAACAACTAACAAGAAAAAAAAACAATAAAAATAAAAACAAAACAACTTCTAACAAAGTCTAAAAATAAAAACAAGATAACAACAACCAATATTTACAAATTCTCGCCCCACACTTAAATCATGCATTGTCCTCAGTGCATGCACAATTAGACACAACAAGAAATAAAAAGAGTAGGGTGCAAGAAAACTCCCTGATCAAGTAGCGTCGTCATCCTCTGACGCTCTCCACTCTTCATCATGTTCGTCCTCTCAATCATCACTATCTCCCTCACCATCTGACTGCATTGGCGCAGCCTCAAACTGCTCCGGTGTGTTGGCATCCTCATCAGCGGGGAGTCTGTATCCCTCTCTGTGACGACCCAAAAACTAAAAGTCGCGATGGCACCTAACTCAACCCGCTAGGTAAGCCAACTAACAGAAAATACAACTCAACTGAGATTATAAGAGAATAGAAAATAGATAACCGAACATTTACAAATTTACCCAAGATCTGATAGTACGAATCACGAGCTTCTAAGATTTGGAATTTCAAAATTGATACAAATAAATACACATTCTGTTTGAAGGTTACTTAAACAGACTAGCAATAATCTAGACTACCAAGGACAAGTGGCAGCAATAACCAAACGCACGAACATCTTCTGAATCAGCACCCGACGTCACCAGCAACTCCACCCCAAAATCTGCACGAAACGTGTAGAAGTGCAGTACCAGTACAACCGACCCCATATACTGGTAAGTATTTTTTCTGACGTCGTCGAAGTTGTGACGAGGCTTTTAGTTAAAAAAATGCTTATTGCTATAACCTGTTCAATAGATTAACAGTAAAGCAGTTCAAAGTATAACAGATAAAAGTATCATATACAACTCGGCGAGTCAGACAATAAATACTAAAAAGAACCACAGTAGAATATTTACGATCTTTCCTGGTATAAAATATATGTCTAAAATGTCAAAATGTCAAATCACATGGCACAGTAACACCATTCGTGCTTTTATCTCATTCTCACCATGTATAAATAAATTTATGTAACAATTCAATTAGCACGGCAACACCCTTCGTGCGTTCAACTCGTCTTTCCCAAGTGATCGTATAACAGAGCCAACCATATCACGAAACACAATAATAGGAATTACTAAGTTGGAAATACGCAAGTAACAACAGTGGACAAGGATACACATGTGGGTCACAGTAAAGGACTAAGCGGAAAGCACGTGAGTAACAACAACAATTGGGAAACAAGGAATATCAACTTCAATTAACTAGCATATTGGAGGCCTAAGTACAACTATAACAGTTAAGAAGGAAACACATGTTCTTTACAAGTTAACAAGTAAGGTCATGAATGGCTAGCATGGTGGAAGGCTTATACTAAAGTGCAACGGAATAGATACAGCATGAGTATAATTATAAAAGCAGGAAATAGGCATGGTATTTGCAAGTTAAGCAAGTAAAAGACATGGACAGTGCAACAACAATTGAGATAACGGTCAAGTACAGGACAATAACAACAAGTCACACCAAATATGTAAATACAACAATAACAGCTCAAGGTAAGGGCGCAAACGTATACACAGAGAACAGGTATCACATCATAATGCATGTCCCTCGTCCTCACCTGCATGGAAACACCTTTTGTGCCATGACCTCACCATAACATACAAGAATAACAATATAAATGAAATGGCGCGGCATCACCCTTCGTGCTTTTACTCTCATATGATATGGCACGGCATCACCGTTCGTGCTTTACACTCTCCCTCACATGATAATGTATAAACAATGGCATGGAATCATCCTTCGTGCTTTACACTCTCCCTCACATGATAATGTATAAATAATGGCACGACATCACCCTTCGTGCTTTACACTCTCCCTCACATGATACTGTATAAACAATAGCACGGCATCACCCTTCGTGCTTTACACTCTTCCTTACCAAGCATATCTATATAAATGACAAACAAGGCAGGAAGCATAAATAACATCAAGGAGAGTGCTTAAACAGATATTCCAAACACATTCCAAATCACAACTTTCCAAGTCAACACTGGTTCAACAACCCTCAAGAACCGTATTATTCGAATACTTCCACGAATCTCATAAATGATCCACAACACAAGTATAGAGTCTAGCATCTCAAGAATATCGATTGTAGTAATGTAGTAATGATTTCGCGTAGAGATGATCAAATTATACACATCAATGTATTCTCAGAATTCCCGTCAATTTTGGTCAAGTTATAATAAGCTAAGTCTTGATTTCTATCATTTAATATTATGTCCTAAGTATCTAAGAGTCAAATAAGGCATTACGCAGAATGTAATGAAATTCTACAAACACAAATATAACATAATCCAGCCCCTGAGCATGATTAACCCTGGCACATACACATACGCTCATCACCTCATATATGTATCACCCCCGCATGTAGCAAACAATGACAAATAAGAGGAAAAATTCCCTCAACAAAGCTAGGCCAAACACTTACCTCGATCCGGCTAACTCAACACTCAACTTAGCCCTTTTCCTCTACAAATTCGTCTCCGTTTGACTCAGTCTAGCCAATGACGACTTGAATACACCACACAATGCAAGAGAAAATAATTCCAATCAATAAAGCTATGATTTTTATTCAATTTCTAAAAAGTCAACAAAAGTCAAACCCCGGGCCCGCCCGGTAAAAACCCGTGTCCAAAGGTAGGTCTTGACTACCCATAGTCCCACGAGTCCAAATATGTGTTTTGTTTTCAAATCCGAGTCTTATTCGACTCTTAAATCTCAAACTTTCATTTTTCAAAACTTTGACAAAATTCCCAAATTTTTTCATATTTTTCCCATGAATTTGATGTTAATCTTGTATAAAATCATGAAATATAGTTGGAAATTGATTAAAGATACTTACCCAATGATTTGGCATGAAAATCCCCTCTCAAAATCGCCTCACCTCGAAGCTAGGGTTCAAAAATATGAAAAATGAAGCAAAAACTCGGAATTCTCAGCACTTAACAGGTTGTAGATGTCGCATTTGCGATAAGGGGTTCGCAAATGCGAACCCCGCAATTGCAAAAAACTCATCGCAATTGCGAACCTGAAGGATTTCTGCTGAGGTCGCATTTGCGACAAAAGCTTCGCAAATGCGAAGACCAACCTTCAAAAATGCGGCTGGTTCATCGCAAATGTGGAAGGCTGCCCAGTCGCCCAGGCTTTGCAAATGCGAGGTTTTCTTCACAAATGCGATGTCCGCATTTGCGACCAGAACATCGCAAATGCGAAGATACCAAAACCAGAAATCAAAAACTATGCAAGAACATTCTGAAACCAATCCGAAACTCGCCCGAGCCCTCGGGGCTCCAAACCAAATATGTACACAAGTGTAAAAACACAACACGAACTAGCTCACACGCTCAAATCATCAAAATAACTTCTAAAACCACGTATCAGATGCCAAAACGCACGAAAATCAAACTACACTTCAAGAACTTCTAGAATCACAACCGAGCATCCGAACCCTATCAAATCAACTCTGAATGGCGCCAAATTTTGCAGACAAGTTCTATATGACAAGACGAACCTACTCGAAGCTTCAAATCATGCATGAAAACCTCGAAACGATGAATCACACCTCAAGCCGAAATCAATGAACTTTGAAACTTCAACTTCCACAACCGTTGCTGAAACCTATCAAATCACCTCCGATTGACCTCCAATTTCACACAGAAGTCACATTTGACATTACGGACCTATTCCAACTTCCAAAATTGGAATCCCACCCCGATATCAAAAAGTCCACTCCCGGTCAAACTTCCCAAAAATCCGACTTTCGCCAATTCAAGACTAATTCCAGTACGGACCTCCAAATTACAATCCCGACGCGCTCCTGAGTCTAAAATCATCCAACGGGGCTAACAAAATAGACAAAACTCCATTTCGAGGTCAAATGCTAAAAAGTCAAACTTGGTCAACTCTTCTAACTTAGTGCTCAACTCTCGAAGTTCATTCTTCCAAATCGATTCCGGATAACTCAAAAATCTATACCGATGATTTACGCAAGTCACAATACATCATGCGGAGATACTTGAGCCCTCAGGTACCGAGTGAAGTACAGATACTCAAAATGACCAGTCGGGTCGTTACACTCTCCTACACCAACCAGTTGTTTAGCATGAGCATTGAGCGGGTATCGCTGCTCCAAATCAGTCCTCTCCTCAGATGTGGCCAGGCGACCCCCTATCCGCAACTGCAAATCATCATCCCATAAAGATAGGCCATGAAACTATCATCACACCATTGTGCTCAGCACCTGTCAATGAAGGCGTACCAACCTCATCTTTCAGCCGGAGATTAGTGATGTTTGTTTGTCGGATGAGCTGATCGATAGTGTGGTCAAATACAGGATCTTTCTCAACCCCCTCATGCTGTAGGAACCGAGTCAGGAAATTAGGAAATGGCATTCGATCAATTTTTTTACTCGTTCTCACTGATGCCATCTGGTATCGGATCAGGTGACCCATATTCACCCTCTGCCCTGTCATAAGGAAATACAGCACACATGTTCTCTCACGGCTTATAAGCGTGTCATGATTGCATGGTAGGAGCCGTGCGTTTATCAACTTGAGCCACACCTAAGCCTCAGCTTTCATTTTCTTCTCAGGGAACCTCTTGTGACGATTCTTTGCCTTGTCCCGAACCCATGCAGCAGAGTCAACCCCACAGAGCGTGTGCCTCAGCTCTCTATAAGTAGGACTACGAATGAATTGGTTCAGTGGCTCCACAGGAACATTTGGAGCACCTAAAAAGTCGCATATGGCCTTGGCTGAAAAATCTATCAAGCGTCCACGGATTGGCACCAACTCCTCAGTGTCCTGTGGGTCAAACCCCGCATAGAATTCCCTGACTAAGTTGAGGTTGATGTCCCCTGTGTTCTTAAAAACATATCTTAACCCCAAATCCTGGATGCCTTTCCAAATCGCCAGATACTTCACTTTCACGCTGCGTCCCTAGATAGCTCCTTCCGGATGGATATGTTTAGGCCTACAATGCTTGTACCAATCTCTCATATGCGGAGGTATGTTGTTTATGCCAAACTCCCGTTGGCCTGGGGGTTATTGACGCATGGCAGCAACAGCTGCCACCGCTTGGGCACCAGTCATACTAGAGGCAGCTTCTCCCCCCATTCTTTTCTTTGGAGGTGGTGCGGAGGTCGCCTTTGTTTTAGCTTGGGCCGTTGAGTTAGATTTTCCCTTGCCTGTGTCTTTTCTGGGAGACATCTTCGTTCCTACACAGATGAGCAACAGTCAGATAATGCTACATTACACACTACACACATAATCTTCCCCAACTTGCCGAGGTTACTCAGACTTCACCTCGTATTTTCTTAACATTAGAATCACACCACAACACATGGGTTGCCCGTTGTTGATACCCAATTTTTCCCTCATATATTTTAAAATGCATATATACTTTCAAAATAGAGCATGAGCATCAACCAGTATTTTTCCATAATTTTCCTATAATTTTAAAAGGATTTTAATTAATTTATTCTAGCATTTTAGTATATAAATAATTATTAATTGCATTACAAATGATTTTATGATAATTTTATTTGCTTAATTTTATCATTTATATTTATATTGAGCTTTGATTATTTCACAACTAGCCATATGTACATGTTAGGGTTATAATTGCAATAACTTCGCAATTATAGCCCATGTGTGCATAATTACCTTATTTTACAAGAAAATAACCTTTTATATTTTTATAATGTTAGTAATTATTTTAAATCATCTTCATGCATAAAAAACATTTTTATCATTTTAGTAGGTATTTTTACAAATTATTTTATTGGGTATTTAACAAATAGCCCCTTTAATTATGTTTAAATTCGGACCCCCAGCCCAACTCAAATTAAAACCCCAGCCCAATTCATCTACCCTAGCCCACTTAAATCTAACCCAAATCATAGCCCAATTTCCTATCTAACCTGCCCCAGCTCGGAACCGATCTTGGTCGTTGATCTCAAAGATCAACGGTCCAAAACCCTCTTTCCTTTTTAATTAACCTAACACCCTAAAACCCTACTCATTTCTCTAACCCTGCTGCCCCCAAATCCTCTCCTCCTCTCTTCTCTTTGAGACACTCTCAAGACCTAGGGCATCGTCACTCCAAAATTTCCCTAAACCCCTTCGATTCCTGGCCAGATATGGGGTCATCTGGTGATTTACGGCCTTATCTGGCCTCAGACCTCTACTGGTTGTTCGATTTTGCTGTTATCTGAAGGAATCTCGAGGAGATTCAACCCAGAGTAGACCTAGACTCTTCGTTTTTTTATGAACCTGCCTTATGTTCATCGTTGTTTATGAGTATTGTTATCTTTGTGTCTATGTTACGAAACTCCGATTCTGGGCTAGGTTTTTCCTCACCTCGTCCCATTTTCTCAAAACCCGCATCTCTTTCTACTTGAATCTGTTCAGATCCTTGTAGATCTGAAACGACTTTGAATTTATCCGGTAGTTTTCTTTAAAAAATCTTCTGTATTACTTACTACTAATCGATTTCAATATTTTCTAAAACTAGGGTTTCGCTTCGTTTTGTTTCTGCAAAACTTTTCTAAAGTTCCTGTGTGTTTGAATCCGGTTATATTTACTAGTTTTACTGATTCTTTCATGCCTATGTTCTAGTCCTTTGTTTGTTTAATTGTTCGCTTCAATATTTGCCCGTTATTCCTTGTTCGTCAATTAGCAGAGATTAATTGATGATTATTTGACTATTCAGGATTCGAAATTATTGTGTTTTACTGAGATGGATACTCCCTGTAATTTTTACCTACTCTCCTTATTTGTGACTCCTAATTAATACTACTTGCCTTAATTAATCTATTGGTCTGATTTCTAGGTGTTGATTTACTCTAATTGACTTATAAAAAGTCCTATGACTTGTTTCTTGCCTTATTTAAACCCTAATTTGGCTGATAATTGATTTCTCCCTAATTTAAAGGGTCTTTCCTGGAATCCTGCCTGTTAATTGGTCCTCTTAAGCCCTAATTGATTGATTGATTGGTCTCTTTGCCTTATTTGTGAACTCTTGATTTCCTTTACCTTATTTGCTTTACTTTACTCGATGCTATATAAGCCTCATTCTGTTTTTGAAAACACACACACACATACTCAGAAAGAAACACAGACACACACAAATTTTTGCTCTCATTCAAACCTTTATGTTACTTGTGTTTGCTACATTGTCTAGCCGGCTGAAAGCCAAGGCTAGACTATTGGATTCTGCATACTTTCAACTTCCTTTTTGTTATTTCCTAACTGGTATGTCTCCATTCCTGTTATCATTCAATATGCTATGGAGTTGAACCTATGTGCTTTCCTGTTTATTGCTCTCAATCAGAATGACCACTTCTGTGTAGTTCACTCCTGTCTTTCCTGTTTATTGCTCACAATTAGCATGATTACTACTGTGTATGTCTTTCCTATTCATTGCTTTAAATTAGTAAGACTACTTCCGTTGCTATGTCCTATTCAGTATGTTGTGGAATCTGACTGTTATAAGATGTCGATCTATCTTTGCCTGTGTTATGTTTCTGATAACTAGCATGCCCTAAACTCTCACGAAATTGTCTTGTTCAATATGTCAATATGGTTCACACACTTTAGCATGTTCTTATTTGATACAGGATGCTTACTACTTGTTTTCTCAACTAGCATGCTTGCCCTGTTTTATGTGTTTTTAACTTCTATGTTCCCAACCCCTGCTACCTTTCTCTGTGTAGTTGTCTGTTTGTTATTTTGTTCCCAGCACTATCGGCCACCTAGTGATAATTAATTAACTAAGTCAAATCTAGGCAATGTGAAACTTTGCTTGAAGTGGTTGTGATCTTGTTTCTGTCTACTGTTTGATTGCTGGAATCTTTGTTTGAATTCTAAGTGTTGAAAAGACTTTGTTTGTTCCTATTTACTCTTAAAATCCAAACATTTTTCTTAAAACTATCTCCTATTTTTATGTACTATTTTCAACTCCTACTCTTAGAATATCTAGGGTTCTGCCCCTCCAGTGTGAGCATTGCCTAGGAGACCATGAGACTCCTCCGAACTCTGACACACTGGGGCTGGCTTTTCCAAACTTGTTCACAAAACTGTTTCTTTAAAAGGGTTTCTGGTGTGAGCATTGCCCGAGGTCCCTGAGGCCCTTGAGAACTTTGACGCACCAGAAGGCCATTTGGTGTACTATGAGATACTGGCATATTTCAGACTTGGTTGAAGGCCTGGATTCTAGGTTTACTTTTGGGCCTATCCAGGCTCCCTATAGTATAGCAATTTCATTCTGTAATCCATTTATACCTGGTCTGTAATAATAATTCCTGTAAAAACAAATATTAGGGTTATTAGTAAAATTGGGAGGGATTTTTATATATAACTTTGTGGGGATCGGGTAGAAACCATGTCTATAGGACTATTGTGATGATATTTATTTGCATTAAAAACCATGTTCATAGGGTTTATGTCATTATGTTGAATTCTCATCCTAGAAATCCTGCTTCTAGGCCGTTTACCCATTCTGCAATAATCATGTTTCCAAAACCTCTATGTGTGCATTAGAAATCATGTTTCAGGGATATTTTGTTCCACTCACTTGCCAATTAATTGACACATTTATTCGCCTAGATATCATGCCTATAGGAATATATATACAAAATCAGTTTCATCGCTTAACCGTCATGCCTATAAGGAATTAGTATAAAAACAGTTCCAACACTTAGATATCATGCTCATAGAGATAAACATGTAAAATCAGTTCTGTAATGCTTGTGATCATTTTCAGCACGTAGACAGCATGCCTATAGGGTCTAAACGGATAAAATCTGCCTGTTTAAACTAGTCACTGGTTTATAATACGTTTAGATATCATACCTGTAGAATCCTGTCGGTTATCGCCTAGGCAAGCCTGTAGGATAATTAAAACCTTGAAGTTGCCAAAAACTGTGTTTGTTTGACTGCTTATAAACTGCCTAGATTCAGGAAGTCATAAAATCAGTAAGCAAACTGATTAGGTACTTACTGCCTCGCCTTAATGAAACTACTGCATATTGTGTGCTCATCTAGATATCCTACTATAGGACCTTAAATTGTTTAAAACTGTTTGTTTGAGGCGTGCAATTGTTTGCTTATTTTTGGAGGTAAATGTGAGCCCCTTTAACTGTTCCTTATGTGATAGTCCTACCTGTTTTGTTTTGGCGCCTAGTTTTCTCCTTTTAAGCACCATAGGTAAGTCTAGAACCACCTTAACTAGAGGTCATAAGCACCTCCAGAGCCCTAGGCAAGGGACGCAATATGCACGCATATGGTATATATCCGATGCTATTAGAACGCTTAGATAATAATTAAGGGGAGGGTAATTGGGTAGTAAAGGATATGATGACCTGTGCGCTAATGCTACGCGTAACACCTCTATTTGTGGAAAGTTTACCGAGTATTGGACAGAAGTGATCCTATAGGCTAATAAACCTAGGACCCCCTTTATTCCCGTTTAAATAATCTCTATTTGTCTAAATTGCTTATGACTAATCCACTTAAATTGAGTTTGGTCGGGACCCACCGTTGTGGACCTCGAGGGGTGCCTAACACCTTCCCCTTGGGGCATGAGTGCACGATCGTGAGATTACCTGTTGAACGTCCTATGGCACCTTGCTTCGACCTGAGCTATGCAACAACGAGATCTCCCTTGATCCTTGCCGTATGTGCTTGACGGCCCCCCCCCCCAGGTTATTTCGAGCCCTTACCCAATCTCTGTTAATGCAAACCGGTTTATGAGTTATTTGCTTTAGGTGCCCTAACGCACCTTAAATCCGTTAGGTGGCGACTCTTCAAATTCCATACCCCTTCCCAAAAGGAAATGAGTTGTCCCAAAAAATGTCGAAACCCGGACTCCGCGAGGAAAAAGGGGACGCGACACCCGTGAGCCACCCCACACTTAAAATTTTAATATGGTGCACGACTACATAACACTTATTTACTAATCCTGGAGACTCGGGCTCCAAAGGGGACTAGGAATTCCATTGAGGCATAACACTTGACAAGCACTAGTGCCATGGGAGTTCTTATGGAATTGAGGAATTACCTTATCCTCCCAAATCAGCTTGGGGGTTCCGTACTACCACATATTTTCACAATCTCAGCACCATTCTTAAGGGGTTCATGGGATTGGGGCACACAAACACAATATGACCATGAAGAACACCACCCATAATGAAAATCAACCAACAATGAAGAATAAACAACAATGAAGAACAACCACCACTCAATACACGTACCCAACTCAAAATTACAAAGACAAGAGATAGAATCATACCTTTGAAGCTTTGTGAGGAGTAGGTTGCCTGAGAATTTTGGATGAGTTTGAAAGACTAGCAAGACTAAGCTTGACCTCTATGTGGATGGTAATGTGCTGGTGATTCTGTATGGGTGAGCAAGCAATTTGTGCAATGTGCTTGGTGTGTGTTGGTTGAAGTGAGGTTAGGGTTTGCTTTGTAGAGTGTTCAGTGTGTGAGGGCGTGTTTGTGAGGTTTGTTTCGACCAAAATAAGAAGAAGTAACTTAAAGAGGGCCGAAAATACCTTCCTGGCGTTGGCCAGCGTCGCCAGCCTAAGGCCTGGCTGACCCTGGCATTAGCCAGGCGTCGCCAGCCTAAGGCCTGGCTGACCCTGGCGTTAGCCAGGCGACGCCAGCCTAAGGCCTGGCTGACCCTGGCTAAAAGCCAGGCGACACCAGCCTAAGGCCTGGCTGACCCTAGCGTTTTCCTGGCTTCGCATGACGTTTAAACCTTGCTCGACTTGTCCAAACTCACCTGCAAGCTTGTTAGTATCTTAAAACAAAAAGAAAAATTCTAACTACACTAAAAATCAACTACGAATTGGGTTTCCTCCCAACAAGCGCCTTAGTTAACGCCATGGCATGACGAATACAACAGACCAATGGGTTACCTCCCATGAAGCACCTGATCTAACATCGTGGCACGATGCAGGTAAGCACATTTACGGTGTGCTCAATATCGGAGGCTCGATCAGATGGGTCACTGACACTACCTTTACTTCATCCATGCCCACATAACTTTTTAATCTGTGCCCATTGACTCTGAACGTGCGAGAGTCATTTTCCACAGCAATCTCTACGGCACCAGTGGGGTGAATTTCAACCATGCGAAAAGGTCCTGACCATCGTGACTTTAATTTGCCCGGAAATAACCTCAGTCTTGAGTTGTATAGCAATACCGTATCTCTGGGTTTAAAACTCCGCTCAATAATATTTTTATCATGTATCATCTTCATCTCTCCTTGCATAATCTTGTGCTCTCAAAAGCGTGATATCGGAACTCATCAAGCTCATGTAACTCCGTGACTCTACTTGTTCCTACAGCTTCAATATCGAGATTCAACTGCCTCAATGCCCACCAAGCTCTATGTTCCAACTCCACCGGTAAGTGACACGCCTTTCCAAACACCAACTTGTATGGCGACATGCCGATTAGAGTTTTGAAGGCAGTTCGATAAGCCCAGAGTGCATCATCTAACTTCCTTGCCCAATCTGTTCTAGTAGCATTCACAGTCTTAGTCAACACACTCTTTATCTCCCTGTTCGAAACTTCCACTTGCCCACTCGTTTGTGGATGATATGGGGTGGCAACCTTGTGGCATACATCGTACTTCTCTAACAACTTCGCGAAGGCTCGATTACAAAAGTGAGCGCCTCCGTCACTGATTATTGCCTTTGGAGTGCCAAATCGAGTAAATATGTTCTTTCTCAAAAAACCAATTACCCCCTTTGCATCATTTGTAGGGAGCGTTGCAGCCTCCACCCATTTGGACACGTAGTCCACAGCGACGAGCATGTACTTGTTGCCATATGAGCTGACGAAAGGCCCCATGAAGTCGATTCCTCATACATAAAACACTTCTACCTCCTGAATTGGGTTCATGGGCATCTCATGTCGGCGGGAAATATTCCCGGTTTGTTGGCATTCATCACAACCTTTTATCCATAAATGTGCATCCTTGAACAATGTTGGCCAGTAGAAGCCCGACTCCAAGACTTTCGCAGCTGTCCTTACTCCCCCGAAATGCCCACCATATGGTGATGCGTGACATGCCTGCAAAATAGAAGACTGGTATATCTCGGGGATACATCTCCGGATCATATTATGTTCATCCCAATAATACATGCGGCAATCACGAAAGAACTTTTTCTTTTGGACAGAGGAGAGGTCATAAGGAACAATACCGTTTGCCAGGTAGTTTGCAATGTCTGCATACCATGCCACTTCCTCAAGACTTGTGGCTAGTAGTTGTTCATCTGGGAAAGTTTCCAGAATCTATTCTACCTCAGCCTTCTTCTCAGCTCCTTCCAGCCTAGACAAATGATCAGCTACTTGGTTCTCCGTACCCTTTCGGTCACGGATTTCCAAATCAAATTCTTGCAGCAGTAGCATCCATCGAATCAAGCACGACTTTGACTCTTTCTTCTCGATTACCTGAGAGCAGCATGGTCAGTATAAACAATTACCTTCGATCCTATCAGGTAGGACCTGAATTTGTCAAATGCGAACACCACTGCCAGCATCTCATTCTCGGTCATAGTGTAATTTAGCTGGGCTCCACTCAGCGTTCTACTTGCGTAATATATTGGATGCATGATTTTATCTTTTCGCTGCCCAAGAACTACTCCCACAGCATAGTCACTCGCATCACACATCAGCTCAAATGGTTGCTCCTAGTCGGGGCAACTATGATAAGTGTCGTTACCAGTCTCTTCTTCAATTCCTCAAACGCTACCCTGCAGTCATTAGAAAACACAAAAGGGTGATCTTTTTCAACTTCCTGTAATCCATACAGATCCGCCAACCTGTGACTGTTCGTGTAGAGATCAATTCATTCTTCTCATTTTTCACTACTGTCATACCTCCATTTTTTGGCACACACTGAACTGGGCTAACTCAGTTGCTGTCAGAGATGGGGAATATGATTCCCGCATCTAACCATTTAATCACATCTTTCTTCACCACTTCTTTCATGTTGAGGTTCAGCCTTCTTTGATGTTCTCTGGAAGGTTTGTGCCCATCTTCCAGTAAAATCTTATGCATACAGAAGGCCGGCTGATACCCTTAATGTTTGCAATGGTCCACCCAATTGCAGTTTTGCACTCCATCAGTACCTGCAAAAGTTGTTCTGCCTGTACATCTAACAAACTAGATGAGATAATAATAGGTAAAGTTGAGTTCGGTCCTAAGAAGGCATACCTGAGATGAGATGGCAGTGGTTTCAGTTCCAATTTTGGTGGCTCTTCTATCGATGGCTTAGCTGGAGGAGTTTTTCTTTCCTCTAAGTGCAAAGGCTCAAATTCGAGCTCCCTTGTCCAAAAACCTTGGCCTTCAAGAGCAAGTACCCATTCTGCCAAGTCTTCTCCATTGGCTTCATCTTTCATGAGAAAGACTGCTAGAGGGTCTCTATTAGAGAGCAATTAGCAAATTCACTTGGTCGCCGCATAGATTTCTGCACGTTGAATGTTATCTCATCAAAATTTAATCTCATTTTGAGCTCTCCAGTTTCATAATCAATTAAAGCTCTCCCGGTGGCCAAGAATGGTCTTCCCAAAATTATGGGAATTTCCTCATCAACCCGAAAATCAAGAATGACAAAATCTAATGGGAACACAAACTTTCCAACCTGTACTAATACATCATCAAGAATTCCAGAGGGCCTCTTCGCTGTCCAGTCGGCCAGCTGTAGTAACATGGACGTGGGTCTAGCTCTCCCAATGCCTATCCTTTTGTAGATAGCTAGGGGCATAAGGTTAATGTTTGCCCCCATATCACACAGTGCCTTAGCAAACGCATAGTTGCCTATTGTGCATGGGATTGTGAAACTCCCTGGGTCAGACAGCTTCTCAGCTATGGGTCTCGTCACAATAGCTCTACAGGCCTGAGTTAGTGTGACCGTGGCCAAGTCTTGAAAGTTGAACTTGCGGGACATCAAGTCCTTCATCATTTTCGCATAACCAGGCATCTCCTTTAAAGCATCAATCAATGGAATGTTTACTTGAATTTGCTTCAACATCTCCAAGAATTTCTTATACTGCTCATCTTTCTGATACTTGGCCAATCTCTATGGGAATGGTGCTGGAGGTCGCTTATTCCCTGTGAGTTGATTTTTTTTCTTGTTCAAGCACTGCTTCTACTATCGGTTCCTGTGCAACCTCGGTCTTTTTCACAACCTCTTTTTCTTTATTGGCATTCTCTTGTGCATGTTGTACCATCACCTCGGTTAACCCTGCTGAATCATCTACCTCAATGGGTATTGGCACCAGTGTCTTAGTAAGTATGCTTTCAAGAGCAATTTCTTGCACCAGATATAGGTCTCTACCATTCCATAAACTCACTGCCATAAGCTGTTTCGGGCCCTGCTCTTTTGGATTGATTTGTGTGTCTATAGGTAACGTCCCGTGGGGACGAATATTTAAAGCCATCAAAATCTATCCTAATTGGATCTCAATATTCTTTATCGCTGATTCATGTGAGTCTACTCTTTCAGTTAGTTTTCCAGTGGACCCAATCACTTGTTGCATCATTCCCTCAAGTTTAGCAAACCCATCTTTGTGTCTCACAGTCTGTTGTTGTTGAGGTTGTTGATAAGCATGCTGCTGCTTTTGCTGGTTGTAACCTTGTTTGCCTTTGGTAAGGCACCACTTGACCCTGTGGTCACATAGCCCCAAGATTGTTGCTGTTGTTGTACTGCTACGGAGCTAGTCTATATTGTTGATTCTGCGACCTCAATTCTGACCACCTTGCCTCTGTCCCCCATAGTTGGCCACATAATTCATGTTCTCCTGATATTGTTGGTTATCACCTTCCGCACTCTACGAGCAGACATATGGTTGATTAATGCATGATGTACATAAGCCCCCATTAGTTGCATCAACTATGTGTACCTGCTGCTTCTGGCCTGATTCATCAACCTTTTGGGTGAGGATGCTCATTTGTGTCACTAGAGTGGCTATATTTTCAGCTATGAAGTTAGTTGGGTCTAAAGCCACTGAGTGAACCACAGGAGTGATTGGAGCATTTCTTGTCGTCCATCCTGAGTTTTGTTCCATCTTATCCAGTAGGATCTTGCTTTCTCTGAATGTTTTACTCAAAAATGCTCATCCTGGTGAAGCATCAACATTGGCCTTCAAGTTATCTGCCAAACCCATGTAAAACCTCTGCCCCAACATTTGCTCCGGAATACCATGATGTGGACACATAACCAGCAGACCCTTGAACCTCTCCCACATTTCTTGTAATGTCTCTGTTGGTTTCTGTATGAAGCTCAATATCTCATCAATTTGTTGAGCAGTCTTATTGGGTGGGTGAAATTTGTTCACAAATTGCTTGACTAATTCCACCCAAGTAGTGATGGAGTTTATGGGGAGTGAATTAAGCCAAGTCTGAGCCGCTCCCGTCACTGAGAATGGAAACAACAACAGTCGTATTGCTTCCATTGTCACGTTATGCTGCCTTTGCGTGGCATAGATCGACAGGAAATTCTTTAGATGCTGCTGAGGATCTTCAACGTATGACCCTGAGAAAAGTCCCTTGTTCTGCAACAAATGTAGCATGTTCTTTGTGATTTGGAATGATTCTGCTTGTATTTGAGGGACTACAATTGCAGTTGCAAGGTTGTCAACGGTGGGTTGTGCCCAATCGTACAATGCTGCTTCTGGAACAAGCGGCACCACACCCTGATTGTTCAGGTCATTCCCATTATTTCTGTTGTTTACTTCGTCTCCCATGTCTGGTTCGATTTGTTTTGTTAAGTTCTGTTGTTGTTTGCCTTTCTTGTTTGCACGATTAAATGCCTTAAAAACTTTCTCAGGATCTGACAATGCTTCAAAATTCACCAGTTCTTAAGGAGTTTCTAGGCATGCACCTATAACACACAAGACTACAAACGTTAGAATTTCAATGTATTCAATTTAAATTGAAGAAAATTGACTACACTAAGAATTTTTGCACTTCTTTTAACTGCAGTTAATAACACCATTAATTCCCCGGCAACGGCGCCAAAATTTGATCGCGCCCAACTATGCCTTATAAAAAGGACAAAGGGTCGCTGCAAATATATTCCGATTAACAAGTCCGGAGTCGAATCCCACAGGGAATTAACCTATCAATCACCGCTATTGGACTTACACAAATTCACGTATTCAATCTTAGAGATATTTAAGTCATAGATTGGATGTTAACTAACTAAAGATTACGTAATGAAAATGCAATAATTAAGAACTAACTACTGACGGTTTGTAGACAAGAATTGGAATGATCTAAGGTTCTGATTTCCCCTATTATCTGAATCCTTTCCGCTACGTTTGCTATAAATTTGCCTAAGTCTTCTCTATCGATCATGAGCACTCTGACTGTTGTAACTCTCTCCCGAGTAATTACAACAATATATTAGACATATTCTCCCGAATTACGCTAGCTAGCCTTAAGTACAGCTCACTTAGATCGCACCCAAGGTTTCGTAATCCCTAATCCCACCTTTAAACCCTTCGTATTGATCCCTCATATACATTAGGAGTGATGTTGTTCAACAACTACCTAAATATACACTCTCTCCCGAGTAATGCATACTAAATAGGAAAAGTTAATTGAGGGCCCTTCAATCAACAGCAAAAAGCATATTGTTGAACAAATAGAGAGAATACTATGGCAAATCTATATTAACGTAACGAGAAAATCATCCTTCAACAGGTTCCATCAAAACCCTAGATTGAGAGTTTATCTACTCATACTCATAGTAACAATATCTAAATTAATTTGCATAATTAAATTACAGAGTGAAGATAAAGGGATGTAGAAATCGATGATTCGAACTCCCAAGTAGTTTTCCACGAGCTATTCTTGCCTCCGGTTCCAAAGTCCTTCAAAGTGGCATTTTTGGGTCTATTTATATGTTTGGGACAAGACCTAAACGTGTAGGTCAAATCCTAGTCAAGCCGGGAAACAATTTAAGCCTTCAAAACTCGGATTGGACCTGGCCTTAGGCCTGGCATCGCCAGCCTCAGCCTGGCTTTAAGCTCGCGTCGCCGAGCTAACGCCTGGCTAGGCCTGGCTTTAAGATGGCGTCGCCAGGCTAACGCCTGGTTGGGCCAGGCTTTAAGCTGGCCTCACCAGGCTAAAGCCTGGTGGAGCTGGCTTTTGCCCGGCTTCTCCTTTTCACCGTTCTCGAGCGCACTTTCGACGTTTAGGCATCCCTTTAGCTCTACTTTCATTTCCAATGCACCTACACATAAAATAGACTCCATCGCGCTCAAACAAAGTATAATTTAACATTAAAGCATGTAAAACACAAGGCATATAATGTGCTAAACCATGAATTATAGCCACATATCAACTGCATATTTACTTTGAGACTACGGAGCGGTATTCCGGGAGATCCCCCTGCACATTTATGTTTCGGACTACGGGATGGTATCCCGGAGATCCCCCATTGCTATAACTGTGTTCTGAGCTGTTGGCTTTCATTGATTTCTATTCCTGTTAGATCTTCGTACTTATTTTACTGTAATATTTCTTTTTGTCCTATTTCATTATATTTATACCAGTAGGGCCCTGACCTGATCTCGTCACTAGTCGACCGAGGTTAGACTTGGCACTTACTAGGTACCGTTGTGGTGTACTCATGCCCTTCCCTGCACACGTTTTCCGTGTGCAGATCCAGGTACTAGCTATCATCCTCGAGTCTAGTCACGTGGTTGCTGCTTCAGGAGACTTCAAGGTACATCTGCCCGCGTCCGCAGACCTTGGAGTCCCCTTCTATGCCTTTGAGTCAAATTTTCCCTTGTTTCCTTCAGACATTTATGTATAGAGTAGTTAGAGACTTTTAGAAGCTTGTGACTGGCGACATCTCGGGTTTTGGGAAAGATGATTTTTGTATATGCCGAGTGGCCGTTTATGCTTATTGACTATATTTGTTAGCTGTTATCTTTGTGTTTTCATTTCATTTCCGCAAATATTAGGCTTACCTAGTCGTAGAGACTAGGTGCCGTCACGACAGTTCACGGAGGGAGAAACTGAGTCGTGACAAGAAGAGAAGAAGAACACATGACATACAATATACATACACAACTATATTAAAATAGTTCACCTATAAAAGTTGTATTATTGTTGTATATAAATTTTATCTAATTTGTATTCTCTTGTAGTTATATTTTTTTATTTAAACATTGTATGAAAGTTGAAAAATAGTTGTACTGTATAAATTGTCGTACGAAATTTGTATTTAAGTTACAAATACTATATTTTTATATAAAGTTGTTGCTATATATCAAAATTATATTAAGAGAGAAAGTTTTCATTGGAATTTCAGAGATAAAGAAGAACACACCGTATAATAAAATTTGTGTTTAAATCATATGATGTTATAGTTGTATTTAACTCAGCAAAAATGATGTACGAAAATTGTACATAAACGATGAATAAGTTGTATAGTATATAATTAGTAGCGGACGTTTTTACTTTTCTCTAAAATCTATATATGAAGAAATGTTTTTACTTCTCACTGACAAACTGCAATACCAAACAATGTTTACACGGTGAGAACGGATGGCAAATCACAAATTAGAAAGACATTGCAGAAGCAGAATTCTCTCCAAAAGAGCATATATGCCCCTGAGACTAAACTTACAATAAAATATCCATAAATAGCCAAAACGACTAAATGGATCCCTCAAAACTATTGGTTTTCCTTGTGCAGGCTTTACCATCTGTTTTTCCGAGTTAAGCAAACAGGACAAGTTTTTGCTTGACAGAAAAATATGGATCACATTTGTCTTGACATTCCGTCATGCTATCCGAGTTCACATATAGTAAGTCGTCGCAGAACAAAAAAAATCTTTAATCATATTAGAAAAGAATAATTCAATTTCAATGCATGAGTTAGTTCTTCGTTGTCGGACCTAATTAGAAATATTAACGGCTTCATAATTTTTGTTTTGAAGAAGCTACGCTATATCCCATTAAATTTCCGTTTGTGACTTGTGAGAACCATTGGATCGTTTTAAATTGCTTGTGATCACAATTGAATATATTTGGATTATAAACTCGGGTGTAGGGGTGTTCATAAAAACCCGAAAAACCAAATCGAAAATCGAATCAAACCGACTAAAAAAAATCGATACTTTTTCGGTTTGGTTTGGTTTGGTTTTGGTTTTGAATTTTAAAAACCGATCAAATTTGGTTTGGTTTTGGTGTTAATAAAAAAATAACCGGAAAAATCAAACCAAACCGAATATAAAAGTAGCTATTTAAATTTATTAGTACACCTATATATATGTATATTTTTATACAAAGTTTCTAAAATTTTATGTTATATTTTAATAGTTTGCACTTTTCTAGTTCTTTGCTATTATAATAATCTAGTTCTTTGCCTTTATGTTCTATTTTAATTGGTAGTTTCCTTTTGCTAAGTACATGAATTAATTTCATGTTAGAAATAATCTATTTTTAATTGAGTTCTAAAATTGTTCATCACTATTTGGTTCAATTATCATCAATATATCTTAATCAATGATAGATTTCTCAAAGAGCAATTGGTTTGATAGTGTTATGCTGAAAATGTAGTCGTCGGAATATGTGTTTGGTAGTGTATGTCTCATATTTAAGAAAAAATCAAAAAACCGACAAAAACCGACAAACACCGAATCGATAAAAAAAACGACTTAATTGGTTTGGTTTGTGATGATAGGCTATAATTGTGTATTTTAATCGCTTATTACACTCTAATTTACTGCACTTTAATTGAGTTTGAGCTTTAATCGCTAGTGTTTTGCACTAATTGTGTATTTTATGCCTTGTAGGAGTGATTCCGAACTATGTAGATATTATGAAATGAATTCAAGTGATTTGGAGCTTTGAAGTCTGAGTAAAAGCCCAAGGAATTAAGTCGGGATCATGTTCGGGGATCAACGGATGATAGTTAAGAACGAAACGAAGAATCGAGCAGGCATACGACGCATTGTCTAGTAAAATGCACATAACTTTTAGCTCAGAACTCCGTTTGGGCTCCACATTTATCGTTGGAAAGCTATTTGAAAGGGCTAGAACTTTTGTGTTTTGCATTTTCGCGAGTTCCCACTATCGCGGCGCATGCTGCGGTGCAGCGCGCGTCGCGCCTGTGGAAAATTCTTGTAGCCTGTCAGAATCAACTCTCTGAACTTCCCCCATACACCGCGTGGCGCGTCGCCCCATGCGGCGCACCTGTGCAAATTTTACAGAATCAGAGTCCTATTTCGCGCTAAAAAAGATGTTTCGTCTGGGCCCGACCCTACTTGGTATAAATACATGTAAAAACGCTACTTTTAGGAAGAGGGGACATACTTTTGACATAATTTAGACCTAAAGAGGCTAAGGAGACCGGGGATTCGACCTAAGGAGGCAAGAACACACTAGGAGCAAGGCGGAGAATTCTTCTACGAGTTTTTCACTTCCTTCTTCCTATTTCCATTATTGGTTATGAATTCTATTATTGTAGTTATGCATACTATTATGAATAGCTAATTTGTTATCTAGGATTTTGATGGAACCTATTGGAGGATGATTTTCGTGTTACGTTAATATAGATTTGCTGTAGTATTTTCTCTATTTGTTCAACTACGTTTATATTATGGTTGGTTGAATAGCTCCCAATCGACTGTGCCTATTTAGTGTGTATTACTCGGGAGAGAGTGCATATTTAGGTAGTTGTTGAACAATATCACTCCTAACGTATATGAGGGATCAATACGGAGGGTTTAAAGGTGGGATTAGGGATAACGAAACCTTGGGTGCGATCCGAGTGAGCCGCATTTAATGTCAGCTAGCGTAATTCGAGAGAATATGTCTAGTAAATTATTATAATTACTCGGGAGAGAGTTATGACAGTCAGCGCTCATGATCGGTAGAGAATACTTAGGCGAATTTATAGAAAACGTAGCGGGAATGATTTCGACAATAGGGGAAATCATAACTCTAGACCTCCTTAATCTTATCTCTAACCCTTAGTATCTTTAGTTGTTAATTTATTATTTTAATTTATTAGTTAATTAGTTAAACACAAGAATCTTAATATCTATAAGTTAGGAATTGTTCAAGCTTGTCTTCTTGGTGATATTGAACAGTTGTAGCTAAACCTTAGTTCTCTGTGGGATTCGACTCCGGACTTGTAAACCGGATTATATTTGCAACGACCGCTTAGTCCTTTTTATAAAGCATATTTGGGCGTGATCAGTTTGGTTTGGTTCCAATATTTAAAAAATCGACTTACTTGATTTGGTTTCTTTTTAGGAAAAAACCGATCCAAACCGGTCAATGAACGCTCCTGCTCGAGTATAACAAACTCCCATAATTTAAGGCACTAATAATGGATTGTACATGGAGAGAGACGCTAGAGAATAGGGAAAGAGGAAAGGAGAGGGAAAAAAAAGGAAATTGTGTAACTAAATCCCCTAATTTAAGGCACTAATACTGATTGTATATAAATTGTGAGCAATCCTTGTTTATGGCGGTAATATACAATATTAGGATAATTTTGGTAAATAAATTTCAAATATTGTATAGGAACGAAAAAGACCCTTTCTTTTATTAGTATTAGTATTAGTACTGTTTTGATTTTGGTTGGGATTTATTTGAGTTACTAATATTTATCGGCAATAAAATATATTGGACCATTCAAAAATTCTAAATCTAAGCTCAAAATAATACGTTAAAAGAGAGAATACAATTTCTTAAAAATATTTATAAATTAAGTTACAATAAATATTTTTATGTATAAAATATTTTCAAAATTTATATACCTGTAATATCGGGTTGGTTTAGTTTTACTTTGATTCTTTTTAGTTAAAACCAAACCGGACTTTTTCCCAACACCAAACCAAATCAAACCAAACCATAATTTATTTTTCTGGTTTGACTCAAATTATCGATTTGGCGCGGCTTGTCGATTTTCTTTATACACCTACCACTAACTAAACGTCTCCTTTGCCTTTTGCAATACTAGTTCCATTGAAATTCAAAGCATGTTCGTGCTTCTGAAAGCTTATTGAAAAGTAATCTTTTTAAATGTGCTTTTCAAAAAGTATTTTTGGCGAGAAATATTTTTTGTTTGCCTAATCAATTTAAAAGTATTTTTGAGCAGTATTTAGTATTTGACCAACTTTTGAAAAAATACTTTTAAGCGTACTTTTTTAAAGAATGCTTTTCAAAAAAGTATTTTTAGAGAGAAACAATTTTTTATGCTTTTCAAAAATAATTTCTGCTTATACTAAGAAATATTTTTTCCCTTATAAAAGTTTGACCAAACACTTTAACTTTGAAAAAGTACTTTTGAAAAAAAGAAGCACGAGCAAACAAACTATTAATCTTCGAGGTAAAAGGAAAGAATTATTTAAAAGGAAAGACATATTTTTTTGAGTGCATTGTTCATGTCAATGTTTTTTATATAATGATGTCACTTATTAAGTAATTATTGAATAAAATTTTAATAAAATTCATAATCAGTTTAAAATAATAATTAATGTGCTAAATTTTATCATAGATTAGAAATGATTATAATGTAAAAAATTATTAATTTTTTTTCCCGTTTGTAAAACTAGCTTTATCAAAACATTATTTAATACTAGAAATTTAGTTTTGGTACAAAAGGAAAGAATAATGCTGTATTCTGGGCCGGGGCCGGGCCTAAATGGGCCAAACGGGCCGGGCCAAACGGTCCCGGACTCTGACGGATTGGTCGTTGGCGGTCCCGGGCCTAACGGTCCCGGGCTTCACGGGCTCAACGGGTGGAACCGGCCCACGACGGGCCTAAGCCCACATGGCCCCGGGCTAAATGGGTCGGGCCCACACGGGCCTAACAGGCTTTTTCTTTCCGGGCTTTTTTTTAAAAATTTTTTTATTTAAGGCAATTTCTTGTAAACCATATATGTATATACTAATATAAATTGCTTATACATGGCTATATAGTATAATATATTTATATATAGTATATATAATATGTATAGTATGTATATATAATTATATATTAAAGTTTGCATTTAAAAAGTAAAATAACAAAACAATAGTAAAACTAAATTATCATGCATAATAAATTAATAACAAAGTAAAACATTAAGCATAAATACGTCAAATAATTTTAAAATAACACAAATTGTCGAAAAATCTTAAATACGAATTTCCGGATGACGCTCAAGACAATACTTTATATGCCTCCTTAAACTGCTTGTGCCAGACCCTGAACGAAAATTTAAGACTCCACCACAGTTCTTGCACTTTAATATTTGACCTTCTTCATTTTCTTCTAGTCACCTCAAAGTGTTTGCNAGTTTTGTAAATTGAAAAAAAAAAAAAATAAAAAAAATAGGCTATTTGTGCAATATGACCGTTGGAAACGGTCATTGGGGCCCTCCTTTTGAAAAATTTAAATATATAGTGCCTTATATATAGCTTTTATATATATATATATATATATATATATATGTGTGTGTGTGTGTGTGTGTGTGTGTGTGTGTGTGTGTGTGTGTGTGTGTGTGTGTGTGTAGTTTATATAGTATGTGTGTGAATATAGTTTATATAGTATATGTGTGTGTGTATATAGTTTATACATATATATATGTGTGTATATAGTTTATATAGTATGTATATATGTAGTGTGTGTGTGTGTGTGTGTGTGTATATATATATATATATATATATATATATATATATATATATATATATATCTTTCTTAGTCTTCCTTTCTTAGTATATGGCATATCTTCTTAGTCTTCCCCCTCCCCCCTTTCCCCCCCTCCCCCCAATGGAATGAGTACAACAAGGTGCTAATATCACCATTAAAAGGAAAAAAAAACTAAAGGAAGATGTGCCAAAGTACAAGTTACACCATTAATCTACATAGTACCTCTAACAAATTTCATAAAATCCTTCAAGGTTCGGAGGAGGGTTCCGTTGGTGGTGGCCAGAAAAGAAGCTTGTTCATCACCGCTTCCGGGCGAAGCAGCATCCTCCGCAAGTTCCGCTATCATTTCTCATAAGCTTCGTCTATCTCCGATTGTGATTCTGCAAGTCCAAAGTTTCTTCTTTCCGAGCGGATCCAATCTCTGAATAGTACTGAATTTTTCCAAGCCTCCCTCATGACGCTCTATGATCACCTATTTGAAGTCTTGCTTGACTGAAAGCGCTCTCTGATGCCACTGTTGAAGCTTGAATACAATAAAATATCCGAGCCATCCTTGCAAGAACCGAAAAATATCTTTCTCTTTGCCTCCACCATATCCAAAGAATCAAAGTGCCGTCTGGATTCTCCTTTTCGAGTCCCTGCGACCAATAACTTGAAAAGCTCATTTAGAAATGTGAAGTTCTCATCAAAATTATCACCTTGAGAACCCCTGAACTCCGTCCAAGAACTAAGTGCTTTTAGGCCCGCAGTTTCTTTTAGACGATTGTGAACTAGACGAGGTAGGGGGTTGTGGAACATTTGGCCTAGCATGATCTGAGGCTTGTGATAAAGCATTATAAATTTGTTTGAGCATTTATTTTAATTGAGGCTTTTGCCTCTGCAAAGTGTAGCAAAATTCCTCATTTGAAAGATCTAAAACCTTATAAATATTTGAGTACCAAAAGTGAGGACCTCCTAATTTCATTGTAGGATTTAAACATGCAGCAACACCATAATAGGGGGGATAGGGAAAAATATTTTTAAACTTTTCTTTCATTGCATTTATAGCAAGTTTATAAATTTCCCCACCCTTCCAAAAAATTCAACAACAAATCACATAGTGCTGCAATATAAAACTAAACAGTTTTGAAATTAGTAGGATAATATTGCCCAGACAATTCATTTGTAGGCTTGTTGAAATTGTTGTAAAAAATTCTATAAGATTTTAACATTATTTCCAATTCTGATTTGTAAGGATTATCATCATCATCCTTCACCACCAACACGAGCATTAACGTTTGCATTAATTGGTTTCTATATCATATGCAACTTCTAAACTTTCGTACATACAATTCCATCTAGTCCGACAAGAGTTTAGGAAACCTTTCTTTCTCTAAGACCAAATTCATCAACATTTTTTTAAAATTACTCTCTAAGTCTACTTCTTACGGGTTTGAATAAAAAAAGCCAATTAAGAGCCATTTTAATCTTTTTCAATTTCCTAATTTTAAAATTCTCATACCATCACCGGATAAATAGTAAATATTGACAAAACACATTAACATGGAAACAATACTAATGCAGGATTTAGTGTTGTTGTAAGTATGCCTATAGCATTAGTGTTACTAGAAGCATTATCCATTAGGAAATTGCATTATTTTTATCTCTAATGCAAAAAATATCTACAAAAATATCTGCAACAGTGTAGCAATAAACTTACTGTGTGACGTGAATTAATTATTCTATAAGCAAATAATGCGTTGCATTATCACTCCTCATCTATTCCAATGACTTGTAACAGTTAGATAATCACACATTATTACTTCTACCAATATCAGTAGTATAGCAATCCAACAATATTTATATGAGTAAATATACCGCAAATATTGTTATATTCATGTTTATATTTTATAATATCGCCTTTACGGTTGCGCGATGCCACCTTTATAAGTTAGGATTAAAAACTTTTCTAATAAATGCACAAAGCTAGGGTTAGAGGAAAACTATTTTTTTTTAAGCGGTAAGACCAAACGGTACCTTCTTGCTAATTCTTCACGATCTTATTTTGGATCGTAATATAAAATACCAACCGGTCACAGTGTTAATTCCTGGTTGAACTAAGTTGAAACCTTACTGTGTTACCGTAGTATCTACACTTGTCCCCTCTAATCTTCTCTTCCCTTG
>NW_017671254.1:292766-292881 GCF_001879085.1 Nicotiana attenuata | reverse complement strand
TCAACAAACAAATCACATAGTGCTGCAATATAAACTAAACAGTTTGAAATAGTAGGATAATATTGCCCAGACAATTCATTTGTAGCTAGTTGAAATTGTTGTAAAAAATCTATTA
>NW_017671254.1:257642-292741 GCF_001879085.1 Nicotiana attenuata | reverse complement strand
TAACTGTTACAAGCATTGGAATAGATGAGGAGTGGATAATGCAACGCATTATTGCTTATAGAATAATTAATTCACGTCACACAGTGTAAGTTTATTGCTAAACTGTTGCAGATATTTTTGTAGATATTTTTGCATTAGAGATAAAAATAATGCAAATTTCTAATGGATAATGCTTCTAGTAACACTAATGCTATAGGCATACTTACAACAAACTAAATCCTGCATTAGTAATTGTTTCCATGGTTAATGTGTTTTTGTAATATTTACTATTTAATCCGCGTGATGGTATGAGAATATTTAAAATTTAGGAAAATTGAAAAAGATTAAAATGGCTCTTATTGGCTTTTTTATTCAACCCGTAAGAAGTAGACTAGAGAGTATTTAAAAAATGTTGATGAATTTGGTCTTAGAGAAAGAAAGGTTCCTAAACCTTGTCCGACTAGATGGAAATTGTATGTACGAAAGTTTAGAAGTTGGCATATGATATAGAAACCAATTAATGCAAAACGTTTAATGCTCGTGGTTGGTGGTGAGGATGAATGATGATAATCCTTACAAATCAGATTGGAATAATGTAAAATCTTATAGAATTTTTTACAACAATTTCAACAAGCCTACAATGAAATTGTCTGGGCAATATTGATCCTACTATTTTCAAAACTGTTATAGTTTATATTGCAGCACTATTGATTTTGTTTGTTGAATTTTTGGAGGGTGGGGAAAATTTATAAACTTGCTATAAATGCAATAGAAGAAAAGTTAAAAAATATTTTTTCCCTATCCCCCCTATTATGGTGTTGCTGCAATGTTTAAATCCTACAATGAAATTAGGAGGTCTCACTTTTGGTATCAAATATTTATTAGGTTTTTAGATCTTTCAATGAGGAATTTCGCTACACTTGCAGAGGCAAAAGCCTCAATTTAAAATAAATGCTCAAACAATTTATAATGCTTATTCACAAGCCTCAGATCATGCTAGCCAAATGTTCCCAACCCCTACCTCGTCTAGTTCACAATCGTCTAAAAGAAACTGCGGGCCTAAAAACACTTAGTTCTTGGACGGAGTTCAGGGGTTCTCAAGGTGAATATTTTGATGAGACTTCACATTTCTAAATGAGCTTCAAGTTATTGGTCGCAGGGACTCGAAAAGGAGAATCCAGACGGCACCTTTGAAATCTTTGGACTTTATGGTGGAAGGCAGAAAAAAATATTTTTCGGTTCTTGCAAGGATGCTCGGATATTTTATTGTATTCAAGCTTCAACAGTGGCCATCAGAGACGCGCTTTCAGTCAAGCAAGACTTCAAATAGGTGAATCATAGAGGTCATGAGGGACTTGGAAAAATTCAGTACTATTCAGAGATGGATCCGCCTCGGAAAGAAGAAAGTTCTTTGGACTTGCAGAATCCACAATCGGAGATAGACGAACTTATGAAGAAAGATAGCGGAAACTTGCGGAGGATGCTGCTTCGCTCACGAAGCGGTGATGAACAGTTCTTATTCTGGCCACCACAACGGAACCTCCCTCCCGAAAACCTTGAAGGATTTTATGAAATCTGTTAGGGTACTATGTTAGATTAATGGTGTAACTTGTACTTTGGCACAATCTTCCTTTAGTTTTTTTTCCTTTTAATGGTGATATTAGCACCTTGTTGTACTCATTCCCATTGGGGGGAGGGGGGAAAGGGGGGAGGGGGAAGAACTAAGAAAGTATATCCATATACTAAGAAAGGAAAGACCTAAGAAAAGATATAATATATATATATATATATAATATATAATATATATATATATATATATATATCACACACCACACACACAACATCACTAACATATAATACATCTATATAAACTATATACACACATATATAATATGTATAACTATATACACACACACATATACTATATAAACTATATTCACACACAATATAATAATAAACTACACAACACAGCACACACACACCACACACAACACACACACACAACACCACACACACACCACACACATAATATATATATATATATATAATTAAAAAGCTATATAGTAAGGCACTATATATTTAAATTTTTCAAAAGGAGGGCCCCAATGACCGTTTCCAACGGTCATATTGCACAAATAGCTATTTTTTTTATTTTTTTTTTCTTCTTTCAATTTACTAAACTAACCTTTTCTAGACTATAAATACCTCCCCCCCCCCCCCTCTCTTCTTCATTTCTTCACTCAATCTCATTTCTCAATCTAAATTTCTCTCATTCTCTCATCTCCAATTTTCAAGACTTCAAAGTCTTAATCTCAAATCTCAAGTTTAAAATCATGCCTCGTTTCGGAAAGAGTGCGCTATTTGTTTGCAACATTTGAGGTGCTAAGAAGAAATGAAGAAGGTACAAATATTAAAGTGCAAGAAACTGTGGTGGAGTTCTTAAATTTTTCGTTCAGGGCTGGCACAAGCAAGTTTAAGGAGTGTATAAAGTATTGTCTTGAGCGTCATCATCCGAAAATTCGTATTTAAGAATTTTTCGACAAATTTGTGTTATATTTTAAATTATTAGACGTATTTTATGCCTTAAATGTTTTACTTTGTTATTAATTTATTATGCATGAAATTTAGTTTTAACTATTGGTTTTGTTATTTTACTTTTTAAATGCAAACTTTAATATATAATTATATATAACATACTATAACATATTATAATATACTATATACTATAATATATTATAAAATACTATATAGCCATGTATAAGCAATTTATATTAGTATTCATATATTGGTTTACAAGAAATTGCCTTAAATAAAAAAATTTTTAAAAAAAACCCGGAAAGAAAAAGCCTTTAGGCCGTGTGGGGGCCGACCCATTTAGCCCGGGGCCATGTGGGCTTAGGCCCGTCGTGGGCGGTTCCAACCCGTTGAGCACGGAAGCCCGGGACCGTTAGGCCCGGGACCGCCACG
The DNA here is from genome assembly GCF_001879085.1 of Nicotiana attenuata. Lineage (NCBI taxonomy): Eukaryota > Viridiplantae > Streptophyta > Magnoliopsida > Solanales > Solanaceae > Nicotiana > Nicotiana attenuata. The sequence goes on along the minus strand of NW_017671254.1, from coordinate 289,795 downwards.
ACCAATCCGTCAGAGTCCGGGACCCGTTTGCCCGGCCCGTTTGGCCCATTTAGGCCCGGCCTCCGGCCCAGAATACAGCATTATTTTTCCTTTTTGTACCAAAAAACTAAATTTCCTACTAGTATAAATAATGTTTTTGATAAAGCTAAGTTTTACAAACGGGAAAAAAAAATTAAATAATTTTTTACAATTATAATCATTTCTAAATTATGATAAAATTTAGCACCTTAATTAATTATTTTAAAACTGGATTATGAATTTTATTAAATTTTATTCAATAATTACTTATAAGTGACATCATTATATAAAAAAATTGACATGAACAATGCAACTCAAAAAAATGTCTTTCCTTTTAAATAATTCTTTCCTTTTACCTCTGAAGTTAATAAGTTTTTGTTTGCTCGTGCTTCTTTTTTTCAAAAAGTACTTTTTTCAAAGTTAAAGTGTTGGTCAAACTTTTATAAGGGAAAAAAATTATTTCTTAGTATAAAGCAGAAATTATTTTTTGAAAAAGCAATAAAAAATTGTTTCTCTCAAAAATACTTTTTTGAAAAACATTCTTTAAAAAAGTAAGCGCTTAAAAGTAATTTTTTCAAAAATGTTGGTCAAATACTTAAATACTGCTCAAAAATACTTTTAAATTGTGATTAGCCGCAAACAAAAAAATATTTCTCCGCCAAAAATACTTTTTGAAAAGCACATTTAAAAGAAAGTTACTTTTCAATAAAGCTTTCAGAAAGCACGAAACATGCTTTGAATTTCAATGGAACTAAGTATTGCAAAAGGCCAAAGGAAGAACGTTTAGTTAGTGGTAGGTGTAATAAAGAAAATGCGACAGAGGCCAGCGCCAAATCGATATTTGAGTCAAACCAGAAAAATAAATTATGGTTTTGGTTTTGATTTTGGTTTGGTGTTGGGAAAAAGTCCGGTTTGGTTTTAACTAAAAAGAAAATCAAGAAAACTAAACCAACCCGATATTAACAGGTATATAAATTTTGAAAATATTTTATACATAAAAATATTTTATTGTAAACTTAATTTATAAATATTTTTAAAAGAAATTGTATTCTCTCTTTTAACGTATTAATTTTGAGTCTTAGATTTAGAATTTTTTGAATGGTCCCAATATATTTATTGCCGATTAATATTAGTAACTCAAATAAATCCCAACCAAAATCAAAAACAGTACTAATACTAAATACTAATAAAAGAAGGGTCCTTTTTCGTTTCCCTATACAATATTTGAAATTTTTTACCAAATTTATCCTACATATTGTATATTCCGCCATAAAACAAGGTTGCTCACAATATTATATACAATCAGTATTAGTGCCTTAAATTAGGGGATTTAGTTACACAATTTTCTTTTTTTTCGCCTCTCCCTTTCCTCTTTCCCTATTCTCTAGCGTCTCTCTCATGTACAATCCATTATTAGTGCTTAAATTATTAGGGAATTTTTGTTATACTCGAGCAGGAGCCATTCATTGACCGGTTTGGATCGTTTTTTCCTAAAAAGAAACCAAATCAAGTAAGTCGATTTTTTAAAATAATTGGGAACCAAAACCAAACTGATCACGCCCAAATAATGCTTTATAAAAAGGACTGAGCGGTCGTTTGGCAAATATAATCCGGTTTACAAGTCCGGAGTCGAATCCCACAAGAGAACTAAGGTTTAGCTACAAACTTGTTCAATATCACCAAGAAGACAAGCTTGGAAAACAATTCCTACTTATAGATATTAAGATTCTTGTGTTTAACTATTAACTAATAAATTAAAATAATAAATTAAACAACTAAAGATACTAGGGTTAGAGAATAAGATTAAGGAGGTCCTTAGAGTTATGATTCCCCTATTGTCCGAAATCATTCCCGCTACGTTTTCTAATAATTCGCCTAAGTATTCTCAACCGATCATGAGCCGCTGACTTGTCATAACTCTCTCCGAGTAATTATAATAATTTTACTTAGAAATATTCTCTCAGAATTAATCGCTAGCTTGACAATTAAATGCGGCTCACTCAGGATCGCACGCCAAGGTTTCGTTATCCCTAATCCCACCTTAAACCCTCCGTATTGATCCCCATATACGTTAGGAGTGATATTGTTCAACAACTAACCTAAATATGCACTCTTCCGAGTAATACACCTAAATAGGCACAGTCGATTTGGGAGCTATCAACACAACCATAATTAAAACGTAGTTGAACAAATTAGAGAAAATATACTACATGCAAATCCTATATTAACGTAACACGAAAATCATCCTCCAATAGGTTCCATCAAAATCCTAGATAACAAATTAGCTATTCATAATAGTAATGCATAACTACATAATAGAATTCATAACCAATAATGGAAAATAGGAAGAAGGTTAAGTGGAAAAACTCCGTAGAAGAATTCTCGCGCCTTGCTCCTAGTGTGTTCTTGCCTCTTAGGTGAATCCCCGGTCTTCCTAGCCTCTCTTAGGTCTAATTAATGTCAAAAATATGTCCCTTCTTCCTAAAAGTAAGCGTTTTTTAACATGTATTTAATATCCTAAAGTAGGTCGGGCCCAGACGAAACATCTTTTTTAGCTGCGAAAATTAGGACTCACTTTTCTGTAAAATTTGCACAGGTGGCGCCGCATGGGGCGACGCGCCAACGCGGTGGTATGGGGAAGTTCAGAGAGTTGATTCTGACAGCTTACAAGAATTTTTCCACAGGCCGCGACGCGCGCTGCACCGCAGCATGCGCGCCGCATAGTGGGAACTCGCGAAAAATGCAAAACACAAAAGTTCTAGCCCTTTCAAAATAGCTTTTCCAACAGATCAAATTGGAAGCCTAACGGGTTTGAGCTAAAGTTATGTGCATTTTACTAGACAATGCGTCGTAATGCCTGCCTTCGATTTCTTTCGTTTCGTTCTTAACTATCATTCCGTTGAATCCTCCGAACATGATCCCGACTTAATTTCCTTGGGCTTTTTACTCAGACTTCAAAGCTTCCAAATCACTTGAATTCCATTTCATAATACCTACATAGTTCGGAATCACTCCTAACAAGGCATAAAATACAACAATTAGTGCAAGAACAACTAGCGATTAAAGCTCAAACTCAATTAAAGTGCAGTAAAATTAGAGGTGTAATTAAGCGATTAAAAATACACAATTATAGCCTAATCATCACAAACCAAACCAAATTAAGTCGTTTTTTTTTTTATCGATTCGGTGTTTTGTCGGTTTTTTGTCCGGTTTTTTGATTTTTTTTCTTAAATATGGACATACACTACCAAAACATATTCCGACGACTAATTTTAGCTATACACTATCAAACCATAAACATTGCTCTTTGAGAAATCTATCATTGATATAAGATATATTGATGATAATTGGAACCAAATATAGTATGAAACAATTTTAGAAGACCAATTAAAAAATAGATATTTCTAACAAATGAAATTAATTCATGTACTTAGCAAAGGAAACTACCAATTAAAATGAAATAAAGGCCAAGAACTAGATTATTATAATAGCAAGAACTGAAAAGTGCAAACTTTAAAATATAACATAACAATTTTAGAAAACTTTGTATATAAAATATACATAATATAGTGTACTAATAAATTTAAATAGCTACTTTTATATTCGGTTTGGTTTGATTTTTCCGGTTATTTTTTTATTACAAACCAAAACCAAACCAAATTTTGATCGGGTTTTAAAATTCAAAACCAAAACCAATACCAACCAAACCCGATAAAAAGTAAATCGATTTTTTTAGTCGGTTTTGATTCCGATTTTCTCGATTTGGGTTTTTCGGGTTTTTTATGAACACCCCTAGCACCCGAGTTTATAATCTCCAAAATATATTCCCAATTTGTGGATCACATAGCAATTAAAACGATCCAATGGTTCTCACGTCACAAACGGAAATTTAATGGGATATAGCGTAGCTTCTTCAAACAAAAATTATGAAAGCCGTTAATAATTTCTAATAGTTGTCCGACAACGAAAGAAACTAACTCATGCATTGAAATTGAATTATTTCTTTTCTAATATGATTTAAAAGATTTTTTTTGTTCTCTGCGACGACTTGACTATATGTGAACATCGGATAAGCATGACGGAATGTCAAGACAAATGTGATCCATATTTTTCTTCAAGCAAAACTTGTCCCTGTTTGCTTAACCTCGGAAAAACAGATGGTAAAAGCCCTGCAAAGGAAAACCAAATGTTTTGAGGGATCCATTTAGGTCCGTTTTGGCTATTTAATGGATATTTTATTGTAAGTTAGTCCTCAGGGGCATATATGGATCTTTTGGAGAGAATTCTGCTTCTGCAATGGTCATTTCTAATTGTGATTGCCATCCTTCCTCACCGTGTAAAACATTGTTTGGGTATTGGCAGTTTGTTCAGTGAGAAGTAAAAACATTTCTTCATATATAGATTTTTAAAGAGAAAGTAAAAAACGTCCGCTACTAATTATAATACTATAACAACTTATTCATCGTTATGTACAATTTTCGTAACATCATATTTTGCTGAGTTAAATACAACTATAACATCATATGATTTAAACACAAATTTTTATTATACGGTGTGTTTCTTCTTTACTCTCTGAATTCCAATGAAAACTTTCTCTCTTAATTATAATTTTGATATATATAGAACAAACTTTTATATAAAATATAGTATTTGTAACTAAATACAAATTTCGGTACGACAATTTATACAGTACAAACTATTTTTAAACTTTCATACAATGTTTAAATAAAAAATATAATACAAGAGAATACCAAATTAGATAAAATTTATATACAACAATAATAAAAACAAAACTTTTATAAGGTGACTATTTATAATATAGTTGTGTATGTATATTGTAATGGTCAATGTGGTTTTCTTCTTCTCTTCTGTCACGACAGTTCCTCCTCCGTGAACTGTCGTGACGGCAACCTAGTCTCTACGACTAGGTAAGCCTAATATTTGCGGAAATGAAATGAAAACACAAAGATAACTAGCTAACAAATATGTCAATAAGCATAAACGGCCACTCAGGCCATATACAAAAATCAATTTTCCCAAAACCCGAGATTCGCCAGTCACAAGCTTCTAAAAGTCCTCTAACTACTCTATTACAATAAATTGTCCTGAAGGAAACAGGGAAAATTTTGGACTCAAAGGCATAGAGGGGACCTCCAAGTCTGCGGACCCGGGCAGATTATCCTTGAAGTCTCCTGAATGCAGCAACACGTGTACTAGACTCGAGATGATAGCTAGTACCTGGATCTGACACGGAACGTGTGGCAGGGAAGGGCAATGAGTAACCAAACAACGGTACCTAGTAAGTGCCAAGTATAACCTCGGTCGACTCAGTGACGAGATCAGGTCAGGGCCCTACTGTATAAATATATGAAATATGGACAAAAAGAAAGTATTACAGTAAAAAAGTACGAAGATCTAACAGGAATAGAAATCAAATGAAGCCAACAGCTCAGAACAACGTTATAGCAATGGGGGATCTCTCGGGATAAACCATCCCGTAGTCGAAACATAAATGTGCAGGGGGAATCTCCCCGGAATACGCTCCGTAGTCCCCTCAAAGTAAATATGCAGTTTGATATGTGCTATAATTAATGTTTTATAGCACATTAATATGCCTTTGTGTTTTTACATGCTTTAATGTTAAAATTATACTTTGTTTGAGCGCGATGGAGTCCTATTTTATGTGTAGGTTGCAATTGGAAATGAAAGTAGAGCTAAAGGGATGCCCTAAACGTCGAAAAGTGCGCTCGGAGACGGTGAAAGGAGAAGCCGGGCAAAAGCCCAAGCTCCACAGGCTTTAGCCTGGTGAGGCCAGCTTAAAGCCTGGCCCAACCAGGCGTTTTAGCCTGGCGATGCCATCTTAAAGCAGCGCCTAGCCAGGCCGTTAGCTCGCGACGCGAGCTTAAAGCCAGGGCTGAGGCTGCGATGCCAGGCTAAGGCCAGGTCCCAATCCGAGTTTTGAAGGCCTTAAATTGTTTCCCGGCTTGACTAAGGATTTGGACCTCACGTTTAGGTTTGTCCCAAACATATAAATAGACCCAAAAATGCCACTTTGAGGACTTTGAACCGAGGCAAAGAATAGCTCGTGAAAACTACCTTTGGAGAGTTTCTGAATCATCGATTTCTACATCCCTTTATCTTCACTCTGTTAATTTAAATTTTATGCCAAATTAATTTTAGATATTGTTAACTAATGAGTATGAGTAGATAAAATCTCCAATCTAGGGTTTTGAATGGAACCTGTTTGAAGGATGATTTTTCTCGTATACTTAATATAGATTTGCCAATAGTATTCTTCTCTATTTGTTCAACAATATGCTTATTTGTGCTGTTGATTGAAGGGCCCCTCATTAACTTTTCCTATTTAGATGCATTCTCGGAGAGAGTGGTATAATTTAGGTAGTTGTTTGAACAACATCCACTCCTAATGTATAATGAGGGATCAATACGAAGGGTTTAAAGGTGGGATTAGGGATTTAAACGAAACCTTGGGTGCGTATCTAAGTGAGCTGTCTTAAGCTAGCTAGCGTAATTCGGGAGAAATAATGTCTAATATATTGTTGTATATTACTCGGGAGTAGAGTTACAACAGTCAGAGTGCTCATGATCGATAGAAAGACTAGGCCAAAATTTATAGCCAAACGTAGCGGAAAGGATTCAGAATAAATAGGGGAAATCAGAACCCTTAGATTATTCAATTATTGTCTACAAAACCGTCTAGTTAGTTTCTTAATTATTGATTTTCATTTACGTAATCTTAGTAGTTAACATCCAAATCTATGACTTTAAAATATCTCCTAAGATTGAAATACGTGAATTTGTGTAAAGTTCCAAATAGCGGTGATTGAATAGTTAATCCCTGTGGGGATTCGACTCCGACTTGTTAATCGGAAATATTTGCCAGGCGCCCTTTGTCCTTTTTATAAGGGCATAGTTGGCGCATCAAATTTGGCGCCGTGCGGGGAATTATGGTGTTATTAACTGCAGTTAAAAGAAGTGCAAAAATTCTTAGTGTTAGATCAATTTTTCTTCAAATTTTAAATTGAAATACTTGAAAATTCTAACCGTTTGTAGTCTTGTGTGTTATAAGTGCATGCTAGAAACTCCTTAAGAACTTGGTGAATTTTGAAGCATTGTCCAATCCTGAGAAAGTTTTTAAGGCAATTTAATCGTGCCAAAAAAGAAAGGCAACAACAACAAGAACTTAAAAAACAATCGAACCAAGACATGGGAGACGAAGTAAACAACGAAATAATGGGAATGACCTGAACAATCAGGGTGTGGTCGCTTTTCCAGAAGCAGCCATTGTACGATTGGGCACAACCCACCGTTGAAACCTTGGCACTGCAATTGTAGTCCCCTCAAATACCAAGCAGAATCAATTCCCAAATCACAAGAACATGCTAACATTTGTGGCAGAACAAGGGACTTTTCTCAGGGTCATACGTTGAAGATCCTCAGCAGCATCTAAAGAATTTCCTGTCGATCTTGCCACGCAAAGGCAGCATAACGTGAACATGGAAAGCAATACGACTGTTGTTTGTTTTCCATTCTCAGTGGACGGGAGCGGCTCAGACTTGGCCTAATTTCACTCCCCATAAACTCCCATCACTACTTGTGGTGGAAATTAGTCCAGCAATTTGTGAACAATTTTCACCACCACCCAATAAGAACTGCTCAACAAATTGATGAGATATTGAGCTTCATACAAAACCCAACAAGAGACATACGAAGAAAATGTGGGAGAGGTTCAAGGGTCTGCTGGTTATGGTGTCCCACATCCATGGTAATTTCCGGAGCAAATGTTGGGGCAGAGGTTTTACAGGGTTTGCAGATAACTTGAAGGCAATGTTGATGCTTCACCAGGATTGAGCCATTTTTGAGTAAAAACATTCAGAGAAGCAGATCCTACTGGATAAGATGGAACAAAACTCAAGTGATGGACGACAAGAAAGCTCCAATCACTCCTGTGGTTCACTCAGTGGCTTTAGACCCAACTAAACTTCAATAGCGAAAATATAGCCACTCTGAGTGACACAAATGAGCATACCTCACCAAAAGGTTGATGAAATCAGGGCCAGAGCAGCAGGTACACATTAGTTATGCAACTAATGGGGCTTATGTTACATCATGCATTAATCAACCCATATGTCCTGCTCGTAGAGTGCCGGAAGGTGAATAACCAACAATATCAGGAGAACATGGAAATGTATTGGCCAACTATGGGGGACAAGGCAGGTGGTCAGAATTGCAGGTCCAGAATCAAATCAAATATAGACTAGTCGTAGGCAGTATACACAACACTAAAATCTTGGGGCTATGTGACCCAGGGTCAAGTGGTGCCATTACCAAAGGCAAACCAAGTTACACCAGCAAAAAGCAGCGACATGCTATCAACAACCTTCAACAACAACAGACTGTGAGACACAAAGATGGGGTTTGCTAAACTTGAGGGAATGATGGCAACAAGTGATTGGGTCCACTGGAAAACTAACTGAAAGAGTAACTCCACATGAATCAGCGATAAGAAATATTGAGATCCAATTAGGATATAGATTTTTGATGGCTTTAAAATAATTCCGTCCCACGGGAGTTAACCTATAGAACACACAAATCAATCCAAAAAGAGAGGGCCCGAAACAGCCTTATGCAGTGAGTTTATGGAATGGTAAAGAGACCCTATATCTGGTGCAAGAAATTGCTCTTGAAAAGCATACTTCTAAGACACTGGTGCCAATACCCATTGAGGTAGATGATTCAGCAGGGTTAACCGAGGTGATGGTACAATGCACAAGAGAATGCCAATAAAAGAAAAAGAGGTTGTGAAAAAGACCGAGGTTGCAACAGGAACCGATAGTAGGTAAGCAGTGCCTTAACAAGAAAAAAAATCACTCACAGGGGAATAAGCGACCTCCAGCACCATTCTCCATGAGATTGGCCCAAGTATCAAGAAAGATGAGGCAGTATAAGAAATTCTTGGAGATGTTGAAGCAAATTCAAGTAAACATTCCATTGATTGATGCTTTAAATAAGAGAATGCTGGTTATGCGAGAAAATGAGAAGGACTTGATGTCCCGCAAGTTCAACTTTCAAGACTTGGCCACGTCACACTAACTCAGGCTGTAGAGCTATTGTGACGAGACCCATATGCTTGAAGAAGCCTGTCTGACCCAGGGAGTTTCCACAATCCCATGCACAATAGGCCAACTATGGGCGTTTGCTAAGGCACTGTGTGATCATGGGGGCAAAACATTAACCTTTAAGCCCCTAGCTTCTACAAAAGGATAGGCGCATTGGGAAGAGGCTAGACCCACGTCCATGTTTACTACAGCTGGCCGGCTGGACACGAAGAGGCCCTCTTGGAATTCTTGATGATGTATTAGTAACAAGGTTGGAAAGTTTGTGTTCCCCATTAGATTTTGTCATTCTTGATTTTCGGGTTGATAGGAAATTCCCATAATTTTGGGAAGACCATTCTTGGCCACCGGGAGAGCTTTAAATTGATTATGAAAACTGGAGAGCTCAAAATGAAATTAAAATTTGTGATGAGATAACATTCAACGTGCAGAAATCTATGCGGCGACCAAGTGAATTTTGCTAATTGCTCTCTAATAAGACCCTCTAGCAGTCTTTCTCATGAAAGATTGAAGCCCAAATTGGAGAAGACTGGCAGAAGGGTACGTTGCTCTTGAAAAGGCCAGGTTTTTGGACAAGGGAGCTCGAATTTGGAGCCCCTTTGCACTTAGAGGAAAGAAAAACTCCTCTCAGCTAAGCCATCGTAGAAGAGCCACCAAAATTGGAGACTGAAACCACTGCCATCCTCATCTCAGGTATGCCTTTCTTAGGACCGAACTCAACTTTACCTATTATTTACTCATCTAGTTTTTGTTAGATGTACAGGCAGAACAAACTTTTGCAGGGTACTGATGGAGTGCAAAACTGCAAATTGGGTGGACCATTGCAAACATTAAGGGTATCAGCCGGCCTTCCTGTATGCATAAGAAATTTTACTGGAAGATGGGCACATTAAGACCTTCCCAGAGAACATCAAAGAAGGCTGAACCTCAAACAATGAAAGAAGTGGTGAGAAAGATGTGAATTAAATGGTTAAGATGCGGAATCATATTCCCCATCTCTGACAGCAACTGAGTTAGCCCAGTTCAGTGTGTGCCAAAAAAATGGAGGTATGAACAGTAGTGAAAAATGAAAGAATGAATGATCTCTAACACGAACGTACAGGTTGGCGGATCTTGTATGGAATTACAGAAAGTTGAAAAAGATCAACCCTTTGTGTTTTTCTAATGAATGCAGGGTAGCGTTTGAGGAATGGAAAGAAGAGACTGGTAACGAACTTATCATAGTTGGCCCCGACTAGGGCATCCATTTGAGCTGATGTGTTGATGCGAGTGACTATGCTGTGGGAGTAGTTCTTATTGGCAGCGAAAAGATAAAATCAATGCCATCCAATATATTACGGCAAGTAAGAACGCTGAGTGGAGCCAGCTAATTACACTATGACCGAGAATGAGATGCTGGCAGTGGTTTCGCATTTGACAAATTCAGGTCCTAACCTGAATAAGGATCGAAGGTAATTGTTTATACTGACCATGCTGCTCTCAGGTAATCGAAGAAGAAAGAGTCAAAAGTCGTGCTTGATTCGATGGAATGGCTACTGCTGCAAAATTTGATTTGGAAAATCAGTGACGAAAGGGTACGGAAGAACCAAGTAGCTGAATCATTTGTCTAGGCTGGAAGGAGCTGAAGAAGAAGGCTGAGGTAGAATAGATTCTGGAAACTTTTCCCAGATGAACAACTTACTAAGCACAATCTGAGTGAAGTGGCATTGGTATGCAGACATTTGCAAAACCTACCTGGCAAACGGTATTGTTCCTTAAATGACCTTCCTCTGTCCAAAGAAAAGTTCTTTCGTGATTGCCGCCATGTATTATTGGGATGAACATAAATATGGATCCGGAGATGTATCCACGAGATATACCAGTCTTCTTAATTTGCAGGCATGTCACGCTCACCATATGGTTGGGCATTTCGGGGGAAGTAAGGAACAGCTGCGAAAGGTTTGGAGTCGGGCCTTCTACTTGGCCAACATTGTTCAAGGATGCACAATTTATGGATAAAAGGTTTGTGAATATGCCAACAAACCGGGAATTTTTCCCGCCGACATGAGATGCCCAGAACCCAATTCCAGGAGGTAAGAAGTGGTTTTTATGTATGAGGAATGAGACTTCTAATGGGGCCCTTCGTCAGCTCATATGGCAACAAAAGTTTTACATGGCTCCTGTCGCTGTGGATACGTGTCAAATGGGTGGAAGGCTGCATACGTCTCCTACAATGATGCAAGGGGGTAATTGGTTTTTTTGAGAAAGAACATATTTACTTCGATTGGCACTCCCAAAGGCAAATAAATCAGTGACGGAGGCGCTCAACGTTTTGTAATCGAGCCTTCGCGAGTTGTTAGAGAAGTACGATGTATGCCACAAAAGGTTGGCCACCCCATACATCCACAAACACGAGTGGCAAGTGGAAGTTTCGAACAGGGAGAATAAAGAGTGTGTTTGACTAAACTGTTGAATGCTACTAGAACAAATTGGGCAAGGAAGTAAGATGATGCCTCTGGGGCTTATCGGAACTGCCTTCAAAACTCTAAATCGGCAAGTGTCGCATAACAAGTTGTGTTTGGAAAGGCGTGTCAATACCGGTGGAGTTGGAAACATAGAAGCTTGGGTGGCATTTTGAGGCAGTTGAATCTTCGATTTAGAAGCTGTAGGAACAAGTAGAGTCACGGAGTTACATGAGCTTTGATGAGTTCCCGATATCACGCTTTTTGAGAGCACAAGATTAATGCAAGAGAGAATGAAGATGATACATGAATAAAAATATTATTAGAGCGGAGTTTAAACCCAGAGATACGGTAATTGCTAATAACAAACTCAAGCTGAGGTTATTTCCGGGCAAATTAAAGTCACGATGGTCAGGAACCTTTTTTCGCATGGTTGAAATTCACCCCACTGGTGCCGTAGAGATTGCTGTGGAAAATGACTCTCCGCACGTTCAGAGTCAATGGGCACACGAATTAAAAGTTATGTGGGCATGGATGAGTAAAGGTTAGTGTCAGTGCCCATCTGATCGAGCTCCCGATATTGAGCACACCGTAAATGTGCTTACCTGCATCGTGGCCAACGATGTTAGATCAGGTGCTCAAGGGAGGTAACCCATTGGTCTGTTGTATTCGTCATGCCATGGCGTTAACTAAGGCGCTTGTTGGGAGGAAACCCAATTCGTAGTTGATTTTTAGTGTAGTTAGAAGAATTTTTTCTCTTTTGTTTTAAGATACTAACAAGCTTGCAGGTGAAGTTTGGACAAGTCGAGCAAAGGTTTATAGATAATCACAGTCATTTATTACTTCTACCAATATCAGTAGTAATAGCAATCCAACAATTTATATGAGTAAATAAATACCGCAAATATTGTTTATATTCATGTTTATATTTATAAATATCGCTCTTTACGGTTGCGCGATGCCAACCTTTATAAGTAGGATTAAAAACTTTTCTAATATAATGCACAAAGCTAGGGTTAGAAGGAAAACTATAGGGTAAGCACATAACGGTAACCTTCTTTGCTAATTCTTCACGATCTTTATTTGGATCGTAATATAAAATACCACCGGTCACAGTGTTAATTCCTGGTTGAACTAGATTTGAACCTGTACTAGGGTTAACCGTAGTATCTACACTTGTCCCCTCTAGCTGCGCTTTCATTTGTAAAAGTTTATCTTTATCTCTAGGGTGTGTTTTTATGTGCCTAGCCAAACTACCCGTACCGCTACGGTCTCCAGTAAATTTATGTGCCAGCAAACTCCCACAAGTTTTACACTTAGCCTTATTTTGTTCTCTTAATTGAGTAAAAAAATTCCAAACAAGTGATGCTTCTGGGCGTTTAGAAGGTTGTCTATTAAAAGTAGGGGTTTCTACAGGTGGGTCGGGCGGGGCATCAGTTGGGTTATTAACAGGACTAGTATGTGTATCATCTAAATCCGGTTGGGTTTCATCTACATCATCATTTTTAAAAATAGTTTCATTAGGATAAAGAGCATTCATAACTTCATCATTTAATTGTTGACCTGGTGCAACATTATGACAAAATTCACTATCGGAAAATTGAAAACAAGGCTTATCACTATCAAGAATAATAGGTGCATGAGGACGGGTAACAAGTCTGGGTCGGGGAGCCGGGGGAAGGGTAGTAGGTTAGCGACTACTTTCACCAATTTTAGATTTTCCCTTACCACCAAATATTTTTTTCAAAGAAAATGCCATATTAATTAGCCTTAAAAATTAATATGCAAACTAAAACACACAAAAATATATTCTTAAAACTTAAGAGTTGGAACGAGTTTACCGAATTGCCGAACAACTTCTTGAAAATTGAAAATTGTTGAAGACTTGAAGACTTGAATACTTCAATTCACCAACTTCACAATTTTTCACGAAATTGCACTAATAAAATAAGCAATTATAGAAGAGAATTAGATATAGATTGAGAGAGATTGAGAAAGATTGATGAATTTGTGAGTAAAAATGAAAGAATAAGGGGATATTTATAGTTGAGAATTGGGAAAAAGTGTAATTACATAAAGTTTGGGGTTAAAATAAAGTTTGGGGGCCAAATGACTATTTTTTAAAGTCCCAAACGACTCTTTTTTGATAGTCAACGGCCGTTGAGATCCGTTAGGCCCGGTTGAACCGGCCCAGGCCCGCCTGCCGATCCCGGGCTTAGCGGTCCCGGGCTCGTAGGCTAAATGTGCAAGACCGGCCCGCTACGGGCTTGGAGTACCATTTGGGACCGGCCCGATAGGCCCGTTTGGCCCGCGATCCCGGTCTGGTCCCGGGCTGGGCCCGGCCCACAGTGCAGCTTAGGAAAGAATAACTTAAAGAAAGAAAAAGAGGAAGCCACCGCTCGCTCAACTACCAGCCATAACGTAACGGAACGGAACAATGGAACTCGTAACGTAACACCGCTAACAGCCGACACTAAAAGTTCCAGTCTCCAACCAATCTTATACCTCCACGTCACCACCATTTAACACGTAGCATTAGTCCTTCTTTTTAAACATACTGAAACCCCTCGTCACTCTACCTCCCCCCCCCCCCCCCGCGCATCTCCTCTTTCTTCACACAATCAATCAGTCGCAAACCCAGCCTTTATCTCATAAAAGACGAGAGAGAATGGAGACAAAGATAAACAAAGAAAGAAAACATTAATTATTTTATTTTATCTGATACTAATAGTAATTTTTTCTTTATAACAACATAGATTATAGAAATTCATTTACATAAAGTCATACAGAAGTTGAAACCCAATCATATATACAGTGAACAAATGAGATTTCGATTTTGATTTTGACTTTTATTAATTTTATTTGATTTTGTTTTTGTTCTTATTATTTTTTTTTTTTGGAATTGGTTAAATTTGAAATCTGCATGAGCGAGACGGTGGGAGAGGAATTGTTGTTGTTGAGAGGATTTTGATTGTTGGCACAACATGTCTGCTATAGTGTGCGGCAGCAAGAGATCCAATTTCTTCGAAGATTTGCAGTCATCACCATCGTCGCCGTCGTCTTCGCCGCCGGTTTCTAAGAGGATCCGTTGCTCTCCGTCTTCATTCTCGCCGCCGCGATCCTCCTCCTCAGCCGCTAATTATTTCTCTACTCCGTCCTCGGCGATCGATCATCTGCTATCGGTCTTCCCTGATATGGACAAACAGGTTTAAATTTTTGTTTTTATTTTGATTAGTTAAGTAATTTAATAATTTCAGAGCAATTATGTTGGTGTTTCAGCTTGTTTTGGAAGTTTTAGGCTTTTGGCTGTAAAGAGAATCGCTTTGTTAATCTTTTTGTTGTGTTGAACTGGAAATGTTGAAAAAAAAAGCTTATTTGATAATTACGGTCACTAATTAATTTTGCGGTGCAATTCATTTGGACAGACAGGTTTTCTTATTTGAAATCTACTAATTAAGTAATTTATTAATGTTAGTGCAATTGATTTGAGTTGTGGCTTGTTTGAATTTTTTCTAGCAGTAAAAATCTTTCATTTGGTGTATTGTACTCTCGATTGAGAAAACATAGGGGTGATTGGGTATAGTTATTCTAGCTAATTTAGCTTTTGCTGTGGCGGATGTTAGCTTTTTAGTGATTTTATTGAAGTTTGAGGGCATCACGTAATTTGCAGCGCAATTCATTTGGACAAACAGGTTTCTTTTTTCAAAATCATTTTTTTTGTTGAAAAAAGAAGTAATATAGTAATTAGAAGTCGTTTGGAATTTCAGCTTGTTTTGGAATTTTGGCTTTAAATTTCCGTCCTTTATAATCATAGTTGTATGGGACTGGGAGTGTTCATTGAAAATGAAACGGTTGATCGTCTATTCTGTTTTAGTGAAATTAGCTTTTGATTTCGTAGACAATGGGTTTTCAGTGAAATGATTAAGTAATTTACCAACCACAGTGCAATTTATTTGGCGTTTCAGCTTGTTTTGGAATTGTCAGCCATAAATATGCTTCCCTTTATATCTTTATTGTATTGGAGTGGGAATGTTGTTTGAAAAGAAAAAGGATGATTTTCTATTCTTATTTTAGTTGAACAGCTTTCAAATGTATTTTCAAAGAGATATTATGGTTCTACTTATCAGTGGTATCATTGACATACTGTGGTTAGTAACTTGTATTGTGGTAGACACACAGAAGACGTTTTGTTATATGTCTATGCTATATCTTGACAGGATTCATCTAGTTGATGTCTGTGTTAACTCTTTGGATACAATTTTATAGTTGCACTATTGAAATATAGAACTGCATCATTGTCTTTCCTCGCGAGATGCCCAGATGTAATCAGCTTTCTTTCTTCTATGAAGAATATAACACATATGTGGAGAGTTAGTTTCAGTTACATCTCTCATGACATTTATTGGTTCTTTGGGTGCAATGGTTGGTTTCCTTGACACGAATTTTAGTAGAATTTAGCATTACCTTGGATCTTGATCAAAGTTTGACCATAACAGTGCAAGCAGAAATTTAAATTTTACCACTTGCTTACTTTTTGTTTCTCGTAAGACTAAATATAAATGCATAGTTATATGGGTTGGAAAAATTCAAGGACATACAAGTTGAATACGGGGATTTTTAATTGTGCTGCATTCAGGGTGGCGGTTAAAGGAGATATCAAAGTAACTTCGAGTGTATGGTTAAAAGAAATATTATGTTTCGAACTATGTATCAAGTTATTAGTATGTGAAGACCGTGTCTTTTGAGATTTTTTTTTTTTTTTTTTGAGATGGAGTATGTGAAGACCATGTCTTTTGTAGTTACTTCTGCATTTTAGTTTAATGACATGGCTTGAGCCTCTATCGTTTTCCCAAACCTGCACAACATGTATAGATCCATGATTTTGGTTCCGTTTAGTTGATGATTTAGTTGTTTATCAGGAAAGTGGTTTGCTTTTGAGTTTAAACAGTAGGGTTTGGTGAAGGGTATTTAGAGATGTTGGTAGAATACTGCAAAAAATCGATGCTTGTGCAGATATAAATTCCTTTAAGGAACAACCAGATGTAGGAAGATATCGCTTTTATTGGCTTTAACTATTTGGATACATCTTGAAATTTACTAGTATGGTTGCTATTGGCTGATCTTCACTAATAGTTTCATGAGATGGACTTTTTAGATAATCTCTCTCTCTCTTTAATTTTTAAATTGACGTTACTTCAGAAAATCTTAGAGTGAATTTATGGAGTCTCCTGTAAAGTAAGTAGAAAAACATAGAAAAACATTTTCTGGAAAGGTATTTAAGTTAAAAAAACGCAAGTCCTTTAATTTAATCTTAAAGAAAAAAGATGGGGGTTTACATATACTCAAAAGTGTTAAAGTAAAACTTACGAAGGATTTTTTGATTGAAAAAAATCCAATGGGGGAGCAGTTTAAAATAACATTATGTAGGATTGCAAAAGTTGATCTGGCTTGAGCTTTTGTTACCACGTCATCCACTATAGTCGCATCTAGTGGATGGGGGTTTACATATACTCAAAAGTGTTAAAGTAAAACTTACGAAGGATTTTTTGATTGAAAAAAATCCCATGGGGGAGCAGTTTAAAATAACATTATGTAGGATTGCAAAAGTTGATCTGGCTTGAGCTTTTGTTACCACGTCATCCACTATAGTCGCATCTAGATTTCTTTTTAGTTCATAGTGCGCTTAAATACATGGTTTAGCATCATAAATATGTAAGAAATCAAGGTGGAGCAATTGCTTATCCCAAAAGAAAAGTGGACCAATTTGCATTGATAAAAAACAAATGCAAAACTAGCTGATCATGTTAAAACATGGATGTAATTGATCACCCTGGTGGTATCTGTGTATATATTGTATATAGTGAATGAATGGGCCCAATAGAGTGAACGGATACATATAATTCATATAAATGACTTACCTAGTTTGGGGTTGAGGCATAGTTGATGGAGTTGATGAAGTTCATGGTTTAGTGTCTTCGATTTCAACTCATGGTACCAATTTTGCTTGTGTTTATTGAATTTTTGAGGAGTTCTGTTCCTGACTTTTCTCGTAATGTAACCTTATTGCGCTTCGAAGGTTTCTGGTTCTCCAAGAAAATGCGAAGTGTCTGCTTCATGCTCGATCTTGAGGTATCGTTCAGTAGACCACGAAGATCATGTTTGTAGTTGCTTTAGATAGGCTAATTTATGAAGTAATCTTATCTTATATCCTACATACTCCTAAAGTAAGCTCTTTATTTTAAAAAAATACTCCTAAAGTAAGCTTTAACATGTCAAACAATTAGGAGGGTACTTTAGGATGGTTCCCTATCAACTTTTTTTTTTTTACTTGAACTTGGTTGCGTGCACATGCTGTTGTTTTACTTACTTAGATACCTCAGCTTTTAAAAGGTGTTATAAATGTTATATTTGAACTTTTAATCACTAGAGGCAGCATGCTTCTGATACTCTATCAAGAAAGACGAGCACTTCAGAGCAGATTCAAGTCCCTAATTGTAAACTAGTGAAATATCGTTCATAATAGCTTATGCAGTTTTGCTGTTTAACATACTAAAAAAAACAGTTATGCCGTTGAAGTAAGTGTTCCCAACAATCATTATTCCTGAATAGTTACTCTTAAATCCTTATAGTTCGCCAATTAGATCCTGAGGCACAATAACCTCTTCTATTCAAATTTCGTCGGCAACCTCTTTACATTTTGATTCAATTGAAATGTCATTAAAAATAAATAACCGTTGAGACCCAAATCAAATTAATCCAATGATTGTTGTAATTACACTTAAATCCTTCCAAACCTTTGCTTGTATTATTTATAAACAATTCTTGCTTTTGGGAATTAAATAGATATGCATCTAAAATTAGAATATATGCTCTAATTAGGTTGATACAACAACAACAACAACAACCCAGTATAATCCCACAAGTTGGGTCCGAGGAGGGTAGTGTGTACGTAAACCTTACCCCTACCCGGGGGTATAGAGGTAGTTTCCGATAGACCCTCAGCACAAGAAGATGAAATATGACAATAGAATAATAACAACATAACCAGAAAGATAGTACCAGCGAGCTAAGAATCACAAAAAAGAAACCCTAAAAAAGCAATAACAATAAATCAGTGCAATGACAAGGTCCTAGGAAAATAGTACGAGCACAACCTGTACCACTAGTATGCTAAAACACAACACTGACCAATTAGATGTACACACAGAACGGAGTAGAAAAACGCTCAACTATCTACTAACCTTCAATCCTAATGCTCACCCAAGGGCCGTGTCGTCGGTGGGCTGGAGTCGCGCCATGTCCTGCCTGATCACCTCTCCCCAATACTTCTTAGGCCACGCTCTACCTCTTCTCATACCCGTCATAACCAACCGCTCGCACCTCCTAACCGGGGTATCTAGGCTTCTCCTCTGCACGTGCCCGAACCATCTAAGCCTCGCTTCCCACATTTTGTCTTCCATAGGAGCCATGCCCACCCTAGCTCGAATATCTTCATTCCTAATCTTATCCAACCTAGTGTGCCCGCACATCATCTCAACATCCTCATTTTTGCTATTTTTCTTTTTTTTTTGATTTGCACCGGGTGTCCGAGTCTCTAAGAGCCCCGACTAATCCCGGGGGTGCACAGGCCCTCGGCAAGGAGTTTCCCGCAAGTGCACCACGGTTAATTCAGGTTTTACCCAGTCCGATGGCCCTCAGAAATTGTTTGCACCCAGTGGGTTTCGAACTTGAGATCTTGAAAGGGAGCAAACCCCAAGGCTCAAGTCTATTTTCATCTTTGTATATGAGAAATCTTGACTGGCCAACATTCAGCCCCATACAACATGGCCGTTCTAACCACCCCTATGTAGAACCTGCCTTTAAGTTCCGGGGCACTTTCTTGTCACACAAAACGCCAAATGCTAACCTCCATTTCATCCAACCTGCCCCTATACGGTGCGTGACATCCTCGCCGATCTCCCCATTCCCCTGGATAATCGACTCAAGGTACTTAAAACTTCCTTTCTTGGGGATGACTTGTGAATCAAGCCTCACGTAGCTGTCCACTCCCCCGTGACATCGCTGAACTTGCACTCTAAGTACTCAGTCTTAGTCCTGCTCAACTTGAAACCGTTCGCTAATTAGGTTGATAGTAATTCTATTTTTCTTTGTATTTGCAGTGGTTGCTTCCCCTTTTAGTTAAAAGATTTGTCGAAGTTACGATGATAATTACTTTAATCTTATATCAATTGCTGATTACTCAAGTCACTATTATGCTTTCTTCTGCGGCTTATCCATATGAGGTAGTCTTTGCTCTTATGGGAAATGTAACTGCAAAATACCCAGCGAAGTGTCCTGTCTCTATGATGGGATGGTGAAGAAGGGAAGTAAGGGGATGAAGGGCAACGTCAAAAAGAGAAATTGCCTTCGAATGATATATACTGCAAACTATCAATGGCTTTAATAGTGGCTACAAGTCTCTTATATAATTAGTCTTGTAACTATAGAAGTCTTGAGTGTAAAGAGTTTTATGTTTGAGGATATAAAGAGTTAGGTGATAAAAAATTTAGTGCAGGGATTGTAGTAATCTCTTTGTATTATCCGCTCTTGCTGTTATTTCCCTAAGTCTCAACTATAGAAGGAAAGCTTTTGTAAAAGTATTCAATATCTGATTCGGATTAACAAAATAAAGAGAAAAATTCTCTAGAAGGAACACAAGCAAAATTGTATTTTAACTACTGAGTGAATTTGCTACAATACCAGGAATGAAGGTAGCCGTCTTCTTATTATTGTCATTATGTCTGTTGTCGTAATTTATTTGTCTTCTGCATGTAATTTTGTTGGAGGAAAAGTGTAAAATATGTATCCAGTTAGAGCATCTATGATGGAACTCAATCGATCAGTGCGATTAAGTTTTTTGGAAGTGTTTTAGAGTTTATGAAATCCTGTAAGAATTAGCTCACCCACCACTTTAGGTTCAAATGCACATAGTAGGATTGATAAAGAAAAGAGGGACATCTTCAGACAGCACCAATTACGGATCTTTAGTTTGGTAAAGGTTATTGCTTCCTTGAAGAGAGAAAAAAGGCTTTTGCTTTTGTAACGTAACAAGGTTTTGGATTGTCTGAAAATATTGCAAGAACTAATTATTACAACACTCCAAATACCTTTTAACTTCTAAAAGTATTAAAGAGGTGCACGTTTTCCGGGTTATTCTTGATAGGTGTCATATATAATCTGTATGTTGACTTTTACCTAATTCAAGACAATAAAAGAAACACATTTCATCTACTAATACTGATACTTGGATTTAAAATTTGTGATCGTTGTTTTATTCTAAGAGGATTTCTATCAATTCCGATTGATCCAGAAATGGTATGCTGTCTGATGATTTTCATTTAGTGATATCATTGATGGATCTAACTTTTGTGGTTCTGTTTTAAAAAACAATTCTATGAGATTGTTGATTTGGATTCTGATAGCATTGAATTGTAAAAGCTACTTTTAGTTTCATGAACATTTTTGTTATCTAGGTATCAAGTTCTACGGCATAGTTTTCTACAGCTTTTCTTGGTCAAACTTTTGTTTACCCTGAAAAGAGGAGAATTTAACCTAGATTTGGAATTTTGTAGTTGCTTGAGAGAGCACTAGAAGAATGTGGTGATGATCTGGATTCTGCCATCAAAAGACTAAATGAGCTTCGCTTGGGGTCTGCTGAGAATCTGGGGCCCCTCACAGGAAGATCTGATGCTACCCAGGAGATCGGCAGCCAGATCTTAACTCAAGGTGAACATCAATGTGTAGATTCTTATTGATTGATATCGGATGTTTTATTTTTTTTCCTTTCTGAATCTGTTTTGATAGAAACTTGGGGAATGACATCAAGTACTTTCTTTTGTGGCATCCTTTGTTTGTGTGCAATAATCACGTGCTATGTAAGATCATGTGAAACAAGACAATTCCGATTGGGTTTTTTTCCGGGAAAGTGATTATGTGAAAAGAGTTATAGAGACATTTCATAATTTTGAATGTGTAGTTTGTATAATTCGCCTTCCTGTAGATGTTCGTTCTGTAGCATTCTATTTAGTTAATCTATGTGATGTTTCCGTTGATCAGTCTAAAACCCTGTACCTTGTCCAATCTGATGTTTGTTTGTTCCTTTCACTTGCTTGAAATGTATAAGCCACGATCCTGGCAGCTCACCTCTCGTGCTATGTTTTTTATATCACAATTGCTATTCCGAGTTTTTACCTCGTGCATGTTAAAAACTGCTTGCCATTTTTACTAGAAGTGCCGTGTAGCTAGTATTCTCTATTCTCCTTAATTGGATAATTTAGTCGGCTGTGGTCAACATTTTCTGACTTATTAACTTGACTCTGTTTCACAAATTTAATACTTGTACAGTTGCTTAGGATAAATATCTGCACTACTTTATTACTTACTAACTTTGATGCATACTTATATTTATTGAATTTTAGTCGTTACTCACTTCTTTAATTTTTGGTTGTGGTGGTGAAATGGTTGCATACGTATAAAGAAATAATGAGTAGTTATCTAAAAATTTCTTTTGTTTGCTTGTGTTCGACATAAAATGTGACTTGTCAAAATGTTTAAGCAATTAGAGTCCACTCAAGCCCAACCTGCTGTTCGTTCATTAGAACGATTATGTTTGGTCGTGGGGCTCTTTAGTTGATTTTAAGAGAAATGTCTTGTTTCTTCGAAGCACTTTACTGTTTCCAAATTGCCTTGAGGTATGACCCTGACACTAGGCTGAAATTCGTGTTTGCTCTGTTCACTTGTTTTCATTAATTGGCTGAGCTGAGGCCATTGATGTACTACTTCGTAATTTTGTGCTTTGAGACCATGTGAGAAAGATGGGGGACCTGAAAAATCCAGGAGCAGAACCCATTTACAATGAAGTAAAGCTGCTACCAATCTTGTTTTATTGCATGCATACTGAAAATGACGAGTGGTTTTCCTCTGAGCTCACTTTCTGTTGATACTTTACCATTCTTTCTTAGGTGTATGTATCAGTACATTTGTTGGATGTCTTTGAAGTTCACTGGCACAAGTCTGTTTATACTGGTAGACACCGTCCCTTAACACATTTTGGTGCAGGTAATGGTGGGCCCATACCTACAGAAGATTCATCGGCAGCAAAAGAACTGCACATGGAGAGTACAGAATGGGTGGAGCTGTTTGTTAGAGAGATGATGAGTGCCTCAAATATAGATGATGCTAAAGTCCGTGCTTCACGAGCTCTTGAAGTCTTGGAGAAGTCTATTTGTGCCCGCGCAAAAGAGGCAACAGCTCGCGATGTCCAGCAGGTGGTCTAGAAATATTTAATTAACTTTATTTTGTCCACTAACACCATTCCGTCTATTTTTTCTTCTATTTTTATTGCCATACCACTGCACTTGATTCAACTGGTCTACATTGTTTTTATTTGCTTAATCTGTCTATCACTTACTATGGACATGGTATACAGTTGTTTTGAAGGTCCTCAATCGGATGTGTAGATGTTGCGAAGCAACATCAATTGTTGCATAAAAATATTGAAAGCAGATATGAAATGAGTTAAAAGTGGGATCTTCCACAGAGTGTAAAGGGAAAATCAAATATGTTTAGATGGTTGAAGAATTAATGCTTTGATGGTCTGGCTATTAGCCTATTAGTATAGATTAGTAGTGTTCTTTCCTTATAGGCACTCACCCCTCTCCCATCACCTCAACAACCAAGCACCACATATCAGTGTTTGTGAGGGTTGGGGCTGGAGATGCACTAAGTATTCCAGGCTATTGATCTTCTTTTGGTATGCCACGTCTACCTCATTCTTTTAAAATGTTGTGCACCTAAAAGGAAAAATGTTATTTCCACAGAATAGTGCTGGCTTTTGACATCAATAATACTTACCATTTCCCAAAAAAAGGGAAAGAAGAATAAATGTCATTCCATATCTATACATATATAGTTATGCTTCCTCGAGAAAAATTATCTATATATTCATAGTTATTTAATTATTCAGGAAAACAACATGCTCAAGCAGCAGGTAGAAGCTCTTATTCAAGAGAATTCTATTTTGAAGCGAGCATTTGCTATTCAACGTGAGCATCAGAAGGAGTTTGAGGATAGAGGGCATGAGGTGAATCAGCTGAAGCAGTTGGTGGCTCAGTACCAGGAGCAGCTGAGAACGCTTGAGGTCAGATTGCCCTCTTTAGCTCATGAAGTTTCGTAACTCATTTCATGGTTTCATATTTATTATACGTGCTTTGTGCAATCCGGGAGCAAAGATAAAATTTTGAAAAGAGAAATGAGGACTAAAATCTGGTTGTCAAGCATGCTTTCCTCTATAGCAAGGGGTAGAATGCACATTCCTCCTGCTTCCCAACATAGAAACTTCCTTTTTTAAGAAATAGTTGTACTCATATATATATGTAGATGCATGCATTATAAATATTGGAAGTATGGAAGTCTTCAGTTCCCCCTGGAAGTATGTTGATACATTTATGCGATTAAGATTTATGTTGGTATATTAATGCTATCAAGAGTTTTATTGCCAGCAATGGTGAGTTGCTTTATTGGGTTCCTGACTCTATTTTTAATTTTCTATCCCACCTCACTTCTCATATATGACATTGAGTGATTGCCCTTTCTGTGTGATCAGGTTAATAACTATGCGCTGTCGATGCATCTCAAGCAGGCGCAACAAAGCAACTCTATCCCCGGGCGCTTCCATCCGGACGTCTTTTAATGTGTATTATGTCCTTACTTATAATGGATAGGATAGCAATAGTCATGTCCTACCATCGCTATAGGCAGCACATGATTCTGGGGGATGATACTAAGCCAGAATCTGTGTTTGCCTGGTTGAAGCCACCTGGTGCTGTTATAAGCCCAAGGGCAGCTGTAGTATCAAGTAAATTATAGACATGGTTTTACTTGCTTTTCTGTTGGTACTTCTAGTTAGACTAGAAGTTTATACTATTCTGGTCTTTTGTTAATGATAACAAACTATTTGAAACACAATTGGCATGCTTTTAGGATTAAGTTCAATTCGATACTCACTCTGTTCTATAGGTGCTTATTAAGGCTGTCTAATGGTTAATTGAAATGATTAACCCCCCCCCCCCTACCCCACCCCCACCCCCAATATTCTGCTGAACTGTATACCCTGTACCTTATCTGTTGTAAAGGATTAAGATAAGCACATCAATTTGATAAAAAGTAGGAAGGAAATCAGTACATTGTATCCTTCAAAATTTGTGCTTTATTTCTTCAAATTGTAGTTGAAATGTGGCCCCAATTAATTAGAGTAGCTTGCTGGCAAGCAGGTGGTTTGGATCTCTTTATCGTGGTGTATTCCGCAATTTGAGATCCACATTGGCATTAAGTCTTTTTCCTGTCAAATCCTGTAAATTAGTGGTTGAAAGCTGAAAATCCGGGCAAAAAAGCTTCAAATACTACTAGGTGCAATGATTTTTTTACATTCTCGTTGTAGTAGTGGGGGATGTGGCTCTTGGCAACGGGTTCGTTCGAACTCGGCACGTTTAATACGGAGCATATATGAAATATGTGTGTGAGTTCAATATTTCCAAATTTAAAATAAATTTATGAACACCGACAATGCTTCTACTATACTTTGGTTGGTTGATCCGTTCAGTTCATTAATGGTCGGCAAGTATGATGGTCCTAGTGATAATCCTCCATATATCACCGGCAGATATAAAAAGCCTCGCGAATTGACTTGGGTTACATGTGTGGTTCTCGTTGTATTAACCGCATCTTTTGGCGCAATTGATTATTGGGGCATTTGCATCTATATCCGTTTTTTGTGCCACATTTTAACTTGTGCCTGCTTTGCGAAAAAAATTGCAAGCGTACCCGCTTTTTTCACATAACTTCAGCCCACGGGGCTGAAGTTTTTCTTTTGTACTGGAAAACTTCAGCTGAAGTTTTTGTCTTTGTAACCGGAAAACTTAAGCTCTAGAGCTTAAGTTTTCCAGTTATAAAATAAAAACTTAAGCTCTAGAGCTTAAGTTTTTCAGTTATAAAATAAAAACTTAAGCAGTTTTCCAGCTTAAGTTTTCCAGTTATAAAATAAAAACTTAAGCTCTAGAGCTTAAGTTTTCCAGTAATAAAATAAAAACTTAAGCTCTAGAGCTGAAGTTTTTCTTTTGTACTGGAAAACTTCAGCTTTGTAACCGGAAAACTTCAGCTCTACAGCTGAAGTTTGCCAGTTATAAAATAAAAACTTCAGCTCTAGAGCTGAAGTTTTCCAGTTATAAAATAAAAACTTCAGCTCTAGAGCTGAAGTTTACCAGTTATAAAATAAAAACTTCAGCTAGAGCTGAAGTTTCCGTTTAGTAACCCGGAAACTTCAGCTCTAGAGCTGAAGTTTCTCAGTTATAAAGGGAAGCTGAAGTTTTTTAAAAAGTGGGTACGGATGCAAACAAAAAGACAAAGCGGCTACAGGTTAAAGAGGGGCGCCCGCAAACAAAAAGACAAAGCGGCTACAGGTTAAAGAGGGGCGCCCAAATAGGGCGCCCCGTGCAATTTTTACGAAATGCTATATGTATAATTTAACACTCAAAAAGGTTCTTATCATAAAATGTTATTATACGGCCTTTGCATTATTTCTTTCGAAACGTGGAGAATTTAAAGAGTTGCAATTTATTGAGTCATTAAAATGAAAGCGTCACGCTTTAGCAGAATTCTCCTTTCATGTGGTGATAAAGCAGCGCGAGGATACTCTTGATTGCCTACAATACTCTGACTTCTTGACAAGGTAATCCCGATATACAAAGTAATAATTATTTTTAATGTAATGTCTTTATATTTGTTTGTAGTGTCGATTATCATAATTTTGGGACAAGAAAAACTTGATGTATACGGTATTCCCGTTTATGCAACCATTGACTTTGGGAAAATTATTCTTTTTCAGGTCTACAACAATGATATCTTATCAGTTTATGGAGAGGAGTGNGGGTACGAGTGCAAACAGAAAGACAAAGCGGCTACAGGTTAAAAGGGGGCGCCCAAATAGGGCGCCCCGTGCAATTTTTACCTGATTATTCCTTAACTTGGGACCAAGTTGGTTATTGGGCTGCGAAAATAGTAATAGGTGTCCCTGACGCTATTATTAAAGTTACTGACAAAATATTAGATTTGAACCCTTGATTTTAAAAGAACAGTGAGTTTAGTGCAAAAACTCTTAAATGTTGAACATATCAACATAAAATTTTGGATTAGCCTCTAGATTGTAGTTTAACAAATTGTAGGAGTACTTTCTTTTCTAGGTTAGTAACTCACTTATACTTAAAGCAATTACCTATCATCATCTTATCTTTGCAAATAACCTCTTAATTTAAGCGGACAGTATATAAGAATATAAAACCGTCAAAGTTCTTGGTTTCTCTAGAAGATTGAAGAAGCTTTTGCCCCTTTATGACAAGGCAAGTACAGTTTCAATTTCATTGTAAATTCAGATGACTTGTAAAGACATTTTTATAAAGACTTTGAAATATCACAATCAGATAAAGTCAATGTTTTCTGGTTTCAAGTCATGAATTTGTGACTAGACTTGGTTTAGACGTGGACTGCTCTTCTGTGTTATGCCACACAATTACTTCATTTGTTTACCAAGGGACTGTTTTCAAATTCTATCTTTAAAGTCTCAGGTGATGTATGATATATTATAGACCAAGGAATAAAGGCAATTATTCCTCAGTTCTCAATATTTGGAATTAAAACATTGGTTGTCATCGATAGCTAAAATCATCTCAAAGTTGAAACGAAAAATTTAGAATTTTTGCATTTTTCTTAACTATAAGGTTGAGCTTTTCGCTAGAAGCTCAGTTTAGAGTTGATTGACCAATTCTTCCTTAATTGATGTGAAAATAGTACGGGCTAACCAATTGGTAATCGAAAAATAACTAGTGTTTGCAAAGTAATTAAAAAATAGCCATCGTTTTGTTGAAACTCGAAAAATCTAGCATAATATGCGGAATTATGCAGCTCCTGCATATATACTTCTAGCATACTATGTTTCAACTTCAGTTCATTATGTTGGAAGCTCATATGTAAAAAATGGGAACTCCAACATATTATGCTGGAATATTTTCGAATTTTTAAGGGTGCTTTTATTCAGATTTTATCTTTACATGAAAAAGTAGTTAAATTTCGGTTACTTTTGAAATTATGGCTTTTTTTTCAATTACTAGTTGTAAATTTGGCTATTTTTTATTTTTTCCCCTCAAGTGACCGTTAGCTCT
Organism: Nicotiana attenuata; assembly: GCF_001879085.1. NCBI lineage: Eukaryota > Viridiplantae > Streptophyta > Magnoliopsida > Solanales > Solanaceae > Nicotiana > Nicotiana attenuata. The sequence continues at coordinate 261,949 of NW_017671254.1, read as the reverse complement.
AGTAGAGATAGATTTTCTTCTAGAAGTCATTTTGTTCAACCTATTTGACATCAAAATTTACTGCATTATAACAAAATTAGGAGCCATACCAAAAATATTGGCTCTTGTCCATAACTGCAGTTGCTTATGAAAGTTGCAGGAATCAAGATCTAGAATATGAATTTTCTAATGAAGATCTTACTTGAAAAGGTTGAAAAACTTGTACTCCACCAATTAACAAGAACATAAGAAAACAAGTCAATGTAATAAACAAACATATATTGTCAGTACAACCATGAAATTGTCTGCTCTGAAACAACACATTAAGATCAAATACTTTGAATACAGAGCCAAAGGTTGTCATTCTTGCTCTTTCCCCTACCTCTTCATGTGCTTTAATTTTCTCTAATCCAACTAATTAAAAAGAGAAAAAAAAAAAAAAGAAAAATCTTAGTTGACTTAACTAAAACCAAAGATCCAATTTCTCATGGAAACTAAGAAAGTAAACTAAACTAAACTATACAATCATTCATGCAAATTCTTGTTCCTATTTGTACAAATCTAAATCATAAAAACTAGTACTAGTAAAGATTTATCATGTAACATTAGACTTTCTTGAATTTTGCTTTGGTAGAACGAAACAGGTTCAAGCTAAGATTCTGCTCGTGACTGTATACTAATAAAAATGAAATAAAAAAGATTTGTAGTAATTTGCATGGATTTTCAAGAAATTGGAATAAGCCTTCCACCAATTTTCATCATCTTCTTGAATTCATCAAAATTAACCATGCCATCACCATCTACATCAATTTTCCTTATCATTTCTTTACAATCTTCCAATTTCTTCCCTTGATTCAATCCCAAAGATGAAAGTACTTTACTCAATTCTTCCTCTGATATTAATCCATCTTTATCATAATCAAATACATCAAATGCATCTTTAAGATCCCTCTCTCTATTTGCTTCCTCTTCTCCACTATTTTCTTGACTTCCAATTATTCCTTCTATTCCCAAGAATGAATGACAAAGCTCATAAAACTCATCAAGATCAATTAAACCATCTTTATTTGAATCAACTTTTTCCACCATTTCAACTATATCTATATCTTCCATATAAATACCAATATTCTTGAGTGATTGCTTTAGCTCTTGCTTTGTTATGTAACCATCATTGTTCTTGTCAAAAGTTGCAAATATACTCCTTAACTCAACCTTGTTATGACTATTTGAAGTACTCCTTTTCATGATTTTTTGTTCAACCATGAAAAGAGGAGATTGAGATGGAGTTTGAGCTTTGATTGAAAGAGAATAGATCCAAGATTGGAATTTTTTTGTTGGGAAATTGAAAAGAGTTGTGATTAAACCAAGAATGAAGAGAAGTGCTAAGAAAAGAATGCTTAGAGTCAACATTTTTTGGCTCTTCTTGTTCTTGGATTCAATGAAACAAAAAATGAAAGATGAAAAAGAGTTTCAAAGTTAAGTATAGGAATATAGTTTTCTTGAAATGAAATAAGAAAGTATTGAAAGGGAAGTATACGCGTTTGTTTGATGCTTTTGCTTTAACTTTTATTTTTTATTTTAAATCTTGATCCCACACAAACGCGTGAAACTGTATTAGGAGTAATTGTAAATTAATTCTTTTTTGGCTATACGCGTGATTTCCATCATTTATTCTAGGTGAAGTAGGGTTAGGTTGCGTGTGGGGGGGGGGGGGGGGAGGGGGTTGTTCAGAATTATAATTAATGGGATTAGTCAAAACTTACTTCTACGTTACACTAAAACCTAAAAGTAAACAATTTGATTATACTCGTAGATATAGTTCGGCTTATGGAGAGTCAATTTGATTAAATTTGAAAACTAAATTGGATTAGTTCAACTTAATATTTTTAAATTTTAATTTAGATATTCAAAAGGTATACGAAAAGTACTACTATAAATTACAAGTTTTCTCATGTCAAAATAATAAAATAAATAAATTTTAAAAAGTTGGCTAAACTTCACACAATTTTAAAAATGACCTAATCTGACCCGTTTCTCGAAATTAGTTTTTATAGGGTTCATATTTGTTAAAGTTTTAACTTTTAGTTTCGGCGAATAAGCAGTAATTGAGTCACTGCCGTGTCGAATAACTCTTAATGATTCATCTTTTTCAATAGCGAGATCATCTTCTCGTACTTGTGAATCTTGAAGTACGGGCGGAGGACTAAGAAACTACTCAACTCCACACATTTGTAATAGTAATAATGTTATTATTCAAAAGTATAATAAATATCTAGTAAAATAGTTAAAGTGCATACAAATTGATTCGGAACATTATCATTGTAAAAAATATTACCGTTATGAACGTTATTACAAAAGAATAATGTTAAGTGTATTACACCATATACCCCACCATCACCTATGCAACACCAAAACATCACTTTTGAACCCCACAACAAAACTTTAATTTATAGTTTTTTCTTTGAGTGGATGTAATTTGATAAGTTATTAATTCACCCATAACTTTGGATGGTCAGAAAATGACAAGAAAAGGAGACCTCCAAAACCTTCCAAAAACCGCATCCACTACAAAAAACATTAGCTTTACATTTGATTCCCAACAAGCATTCCAAAATTCTTGCCTCTTTATAGAGTTAAATACAAACTGGAAAAGCATTTTTACTAAAGCAAAGAATCTTTCTTGATATTTCATATTTAAAAAAATGTACATTTTAGCCGGCTGGGAAGAGTTGATTTTATAGTCAATTATAAATATTATTTGAATTATATGATCATTTTCACATGAGATCGATAAAAAATAATATAAGAAATCTGTAAATAAAATTGTTTACCCTCAAAATCGGATAACAGTTGAATTTATGAGTGATTCAAAGAACACGTGGATTAATTTGACACAAAGCGATAGATTGAATTATAAATGAAGCAAACAATAATAAAGTAAATTCAAACCGTGTGACTTGAACAGTTATAACCTTGGAAAATAAGTCTCACTCGAATTGGATGTGATTCAAATGATATCAAATACAGAAGAACAGTAGCTTGCAGAAAGAAAATAATATTATAATGCTTTGGGATGCGTGTTACAATGTGTTTTGCAAACTATCAAACCCCTTTATATAGTACGGGAGTCCTACTTTAAGTACAATTCTATAAAAGGTAGAAAATTTCATGATTTTCTAATCAGCCGGTCTCTCATTATACGTGCCGAGATTCCCTCCGACTGGTTATGGATATTTCGGCCTTCCGTTATTCGGTCTGACAATGTTTCCTCGAGCTCATTCAGAATCGGGGTCAGTTCCGGAGTCACGGACTCGATGATCTTGAAGACGTATGTTCTAACCTCGTATCTTGGTTCGATGGAACTCGGGGTCGATCTTCAATCCTTTTTGTTTCACTCCCGATCTGTCATGCAATAGAAGATCTCGACTTTGACCGTATACAGATAGTCCCCTCATTTTTCGGAGAGTAAACGATGAGAAACGATATGAGTCCTCGATCCTCGTCCCGATACTTCGCGTCAAAAATGACAAAATGGACGAAATGTCTCGCCATTCACGTCTCAATGGCATTAAATGTTCGTCAGTTGTTGGTCGACCACTGTAGGTTTTGAACCGTCGTTTGAAAACAATAAATACCTCTTCCTTCATTTATTCAAACTTTACATCCAATCTTTTCCTACTCTTGCTCTTAAAGAATTATCTTCGCATTTTCTAGTACGTATACCCAAATTTCTTGAGAGCTTTGTAAGGATTCCCCCTTTGTTTGAACTTTTAAGCACACTTTTTTAACTCCTTCTTATTTATCTTTATTCAAAAAATGGCGAGGACTTTTAATACAGTTCCTCAAAAAGAAACTGCTTCTTCACACGGCCGGCCGGTGAGGAACCAGCTGTGGAGCCTCCTCTTGAGGCGTTTATTCCTGGCGGGTGCTCGGTGACCCGCGACTTTAAAGTCGAAAAACCTTTACCCCTTCCAGGTCAGGGTGAAAAGGTATCGAGATATATTTGTTCGATCACCGCAAAGACTCTCACATTCATAAAGGACTGCAACTGCGCTGGAAAAGATGTGGTGGTGCCTGGCCCCGAAGAAGATATCACTACCCACGTTAAGGGATACTTAAGTGTTACACTTATCCCTTTACGCTGGGTCCGCTGGACCCGGTGATCATCCAGTTCTGCAAAAGGTACGAGGTGTGCCTTGGTAAGATCCACCCTTCGTTCTGGAGGATAGTCATTCTCCTCCGATTCTTCGTGAGCAAGATCGACGGATGCCCATTCACCGTTGACCATCTGATGCGCATGTACAGTCCCCAATTCTTCCGGGCGGGGG
>NW_017671254.1:174714-257622 GCF_001879085.1 Nicotiana attenuata | reverse complement strand
GGGGGAGGGGACTGATTAAACTTGCGCCCCGGGACTCTAAAGCCGCGTTCTCGAGCATCGATGAAGATCAAGACCGAGGTTGGCTAGGCCGATTTGTCCGAGTGAGGACCTCAGACCTGATCCCGGCCAAGGACATGTCGTTCCCTGAGGAGTAGAACACAAAACGTGAGTAAAGTTCCATTTTTCCAAAAATTTTATTTTTACTCTCTTTTTCTCCTTTCTAATCGATGTTCGGTGTCGATGCACCTATTGCTCGGGTTCCGGATGTGGTTCCTCAACTCAAGGAATGGGTTAAGGACATTGTTTCACAGAAAACATATTCTGAGCGTGCTTGGCGTGAACTTTTGAAGGGCTGGTGGGAGGCCCGTTCTCACGGTGAGATTACTTTCTTGAGTGAGCAACACCAGGGTCCCCTTTGTGTTGTTGAGTTCTTACTTATGGTTTCTTTTTTCTTTGCAGGTCTTTCCAAGGATGTTTCTATGAGGTCTCCATCCGGTGACAAAGACGTACCCACCGAATCTCCTGCTCCAAGGCAGGGTGATGAGAAGAAAATGAAGAGGGCCTCGAGTTCCCCGAGCTCGAAAAAGAAGAGAACAAAAAGAAGTCTGGTGCGAAAATCTAAGGGTAGCACCAGTGCTCGGGCACCCTTTTCGAACTCACCCCTTCGGCTGAGGGATGAGTTAGAAGAAGAAGAAGAAACCTCCGAACTGGTGGCCCATGTGTGGTCAGGGTTCGAGGTACGAGGGGCCTTCGAGTCAGAGAGAGGTGGGGCCGATCTGCCTCGAGCCAGGAAGGTCAACGAGGAGATCGTGGCCGAGGCCGGTTTAAGGCCATGATCGAGGCCGATGCGGAGGCTGGGGTCGAGGCCAATATGAAGGCCATGGTCGGGGCCTCTCGGGATGAGGGCGGAGCCTCGAAGGATGTACTCGGTGTGATAAACATCACCTAGTTGCCTTTATTCACTGAGTCAATGATCAACGAGGCTCAGGCAGCCAATCTCTCTACCGAGGGGCCCCATGGGGTGGCAGACCCATTTCACAACTTTTTTGATGGTGTAGACTCTACCGCTTTGGAGGACGTCACCGGGCTGGGTGACTTACCGATACCAAAGAAGAGTCCGTCTTCGGGAACCAGCGGGCTTTCTTCTAGTCCGAAACTAATAAGCCGGTTCCTATCTCCAAGTGCAGATCCTGGCTAGAAGCGGACAATTATTATGTCCATTCCGGAGGATGCCCAGGTCCTCTCAGCCCCCGTGGGGGTCGCAAGTTACCTTCGGTGCTTGGTAAACGAAGAGGATCAAGCGAATATGAACGAGGTCGAAGCGCCCTGCTTGTTCAATGAAGCCCAACAGGCGTTAAATCGGATAACTTCGAGTGCCTCTTTATGCCTTTTTTATTATGTACTTAGATTAAGCCATAAAGAATCGTGACCTTTTCCTTTATGTTTGTAGGCCTCGGTGCTCTATCATGAAATTTTTCTCCGATACCGAGAGGAATTAAACCACCATATGGCCGAGACTCGGGAGATCACCGAGAAGAGGGATGCTTACAAGCTTCTCAGTGAACAACATGATGGGGAGGTCAAGAAACTCCAAGCTGAGCTGGAGGCGGCCCGGAAGGAGCATGCTGACCTGGTCAAGCAAGTAAGAATAGTCTTTGAGGATAGTGATGATGAGTCAGATACGGCGGCTAATGTCCCGAACCCGCAGGTGTAACAGAAGCTTGACCAGATCGGACAGCTTCAGGCAGAGGTAGATGCGGTAAAGGCCGAGGTAGAAGAATGGAAAAAGAACATGGACCGCATGGCCTCAGAAAAGGAGATCTCCCGAGCACAACTAGCTTCGGCTGAGGTTTAGCTTCGAGGTTTAAAGGAGAAGTCCTTGGCGCAGGCGTAGAAGATCGGGAAGCTCCAGTCCCAGCTAAACTCGGTCGTTTCTGATCGGGAAAATTTGGCCAAGGATCTCGAAAAGGCCAAGTCAGAGGCCAAAGTTATTAAAGCTGATGCCGAGGAAATGGTGGCCGTTTATAAGGCCGAAACCGAGGCGACTCAGGTCCGGGCAAAGGATATCATTGAGCATGCTAAGTGGTAGTTTTGAAGGAGGCCCTCGAGGAAATTGCTCGGGGCTTCGACTTGTCGGCTGAGATCAAGAGCGCCAAAGAGCTCGAAGCCGAGGCCAAAAAATTGCCCTATCCCGAAGACGATGGGGAGTCCGAAGATTTGGGCGAGTCCGAGGGTGGCGGAAATCTCGAAGGTGATGATGTTGCTCCCGACGAAGACCAAGCCACCTAGGCCTTTAAATGTTTTCATTTTTTGTATTTTTGTTGAGGCCGTTTGGCCTTTGTAAAAACTTTCTTCGGGTTGTTTGGCCCTTGTAAAAAGAAATTTTTGATTATAAATGTAAGGCTTTTTCCCTTCAACAGCTCTCAAATTTTCTCTTTGCCTTATTTACTTTTATTTGCAAAGATCTAAATGCCTTAGCATGAAATATATGGGTTTTGTTCAGAGACTCGAAGAAACCTTGCCTTCAACTTTATTTCGTTTTAAGGCATTGTGGGGGTTCGAAGTGACTGATAGTTTTTCCCCCAAAATACTTAGACTTTTTTAAGTCATAGTCTGCCGAGGGTAGCCTTTAGAACCGATTTAGAAATTTTAAGGCCTTGTTGTCTTTGTTACGGGTCCTCGGACGTCTCCGAGCCGTTTTAATTTGGCAGTGGCCCTTTTAGTTCGGGTGTCGCCCCGAGTTATCCGGGATTGCCTAGGATTACAGTCCCCGAGTGGGGATGGCCGTGGCCTTTAAGATTCGGGCATTGCCTGATAGGTCTTATGCCCCCGAGCTCCGATAGCCCGAACCATCCGAGTTTGTTTTCGGACGGTAGTCCCCAAGTGGGAGTGATTGTTCGAACTCGGATTAAGGTGGCTCTTGGGCTCTATAGGGATCATATGTAGGAAATTCCTTGAGAAATGCAAGAAAATTTTTAAAAGGACAAAATATTTATCCGCAAGGGAAAGACTTTTTTTTATTCTTTTGTTAAATAGTTATACATGCATACATGCTTTGTGTTAGGGTTCGAGCAATCTACACGGGCACAGTTCGTTTGACTGTTTGGCCCTTACAATAGATTCTACCTATCGATACCCTTACATCATGAAGTTTGTTTCCTTGCTAAAGTCGATATCCGAGTGTAATGCCCCCAGTATTCGAGGTTGACCATAGAGAGAAGCCTCGGATACTGTTGACGTGATCCTTAACACCGATTCATGACTGACCTTCTATTCTAAGTTAGCAAGATCCACTGTTGCCTTGTTAAAAACCTTGTTGGAAAACCTATTTGGGACAAAACCGGTTCAAGGAAAAAAGAGTGCAACGCGTGCTTTCAGACCTAAAATTCTATACCGCTTCTTGTTGGTTACTTGCAAGTGTTAGTTCAAAAATAAGTAAAAAGGAAATGAATGGGGTTGTACCTTAGCAGTAGTATCGCTTCAAGTGAGTTATATTCCAGTTATTCGGTAGCCTTTCACCATTCATTGCCCCGAGTTTGTATGATCCTTTTCCGGCGATCTCGAGAATTTTGTACGGTCCTTCCCAGTTCGGCCCTAACTTCCTTTCGTTCGGGTTCCGGGTGTTTAGTGTGACCTTCCTTTGTACTAAGTCTCCGATATTGAAATGTCGAAGGTTGGCCCTTCGATTGTAATACCTATCGATCCGCTATTTTTGGGCGGCCAACCGGACGAGGGCGGCTTCGCGCCTTTCATCTAATACTCCAGGCTCGTACTCATGGACTCGTCATTTGATTCCTTTATTGCATATCAGAATCTGATACTTAGTTCACCGACTTCGACCGGTATTAGAGCTTCGGCGCCATAAACCAGTGAAAACGGGGTAGTCCCGTATTGGAATTTGAGGTCGTACGGTATGCCCATAAAACTTCGGGTAGGATTTCCTTCAATTTTCCTTTGGCGTCAGTTAACCTCTTTTTGAGGTTTTGGAGTATGGTTTTGTTGGTCGATTCTGCTTGTCCTTTCCCACTAGGGTGATAAGGCGTTGACAGGATTCTTTTGATCTTATGGTCTTCGAGAAATTTGGTCACTTTGCTGCCGATAAATTGTTTCCCGTTGTCACATACTATTTCGAGCAGCATTCCGAACCGACATATGATGTGATCCCAAATGTAGTCGATGACTTCCTTCTCCTTGACCATCTCGTATGCCTGGGCTTCAACCCACTTAGAAAAATAGTCAGTCATAAACAATATAAATTGAGCCTTACCGGGTGCCCATGGAAGAGGGACAACGATGTCCATTCCCTACTTCATGAATGGCCATGGTGATAAGACCGAATGCAGAAGCTCCCTGGGTTGGTGAATCATCGGAGCATGTCTTTGGCATTTATCACATTTTCGTACGAACTCCTTCGCGTTTTCCATGTCGATCCAGTAATACCGGCTCTGATTACCTTTCGAACCAATGATTCGGTGCCTGAATGATTTTCGTAGGTGCCCTCGTGGATTTTCCTCAGAACGTACTCGGTATCTCCTGGTCCCAGACATATTGCTAGTGGGCCATCGAACATTCTTCTAAACAAGGTTCCATCTTCGGACAAACTAAATTGGGCTGCCTTTGTACGCAGGGTACTCGATTTTTTTGGATCTGAGGGCAGTTTCCCGATCATCAATTATTCTGCATATTTGTTTCTCCAATCCCAAGTCAAGCTTGTAGAGTTTATTTCGGCGTGACCTTCTTCCACTACCGACCTCATGAGTTGTACGACTGCCCCCGAGTTGAGCTCGTCGTCGTCGACCGACAACCCTAAGTTCGCAAGGGCACCGGCCTCGCTATTTTGATCCCGAGGTACGGGCTGCAAAGTCCACTCCTTGAACCGATGTATTGTTACCTGCAACTTATCTAGGTAGCTTTGCTTTTGTTCTTCTCTGACTTCGAATGTCCCATTAACTTGGTTTACCACAAGGAGGGAGTCGTACTTAGCTTCAATCACCTCCGCCCCCAAGATTTTGGCTAGTTCGAGACCTGCAATCATGGCCTCATACTCAGCCTCATTGTTAGTCAACTTCATAGTTCTAATAGAATCTCTAACTACATTGCCTGTGGGTGGCTTCAATATGATGCCAAGCCCGGACCCTTTTGCGTTCGAGGTGCCGTCCATAAAGAGGGTCCAGATTCTCGAAGACGTCCCCGAGTTTACCAACAATTCTCTTTCGACCTCGGGTATTAGGGTCGTCATAAAGTCAACCACGAAGTCTTCCAAAATTTGAGATTTAATGACTGTTCGAGGTCGATATTCAATATCGTACTTGCTGATTTCTATGGCCCACTTGGCCAACCGTCCCGAGAGTTCAGGTTTGTGCATTATATTTTGCAATCGGTAAGTAGTCACAACACATATAGGATGACACTAAAAATATGGTTTCAGTTTCCTAGAGGCACTTAGCAAAGCGAGCGCCAATTTTTCTAGGTGAGGGTACCTAGTTTTAGCCTCACCCAGGGTCCTACTAACATAGTAAATTGGAAATTGCGTACCTTGCTCTTCCAGAACTAGAACTCCGCTTACCGCTATCTCCGATACTGCCAAGTATAGGTATAGTTGTTCGTCTGCCTTCGATGTGTGAAGTAGTGGCGGGCTTGATAGATATCACTTGAGTTCTTCTAAGGCCCGTTAGCATTCCGGGGTCCATGAGAAGTTGTTTTTCTCTTTTAGTAACGAGAAAAATCTGTGGCTCTTATCGGAGGACCTCGAGATTAATCGCCCCAGGGTGGCAATGCGCCCGGTTAGCCTTTGCACGACCTTCACATTATCCACTACCGTGATATCCTCGATAACTTTGATCTAGTCGGGGTTGATCTCGATTCCTCGGTTGGATACTATGAACCCGAGAAATTTACCTGATCCGACTCCGAACACACATTTCTCCGGATTCAGCTTCATGTTGTACTTCTTCAATATACTGAATGTTTCCTGCAAATGCTTTAAATGGTCATCTGCTCGCAGGGGCTTAACCAGCATATCCTCAATGTACACTTCCATGGATTCCCTATTTGTTATTCGAGCATCCGGTTTACTAGGCGTTGGTAAGTGGCACTGGCGTTCTTTAACCTAAATGGCATCACGTTATAACAGTATGTGCCATATTTAGTGATGAAGGAGATTTTTTCCTGATCATCCGGGTTCATCCGTATTTGGTTGTACCCGGAGTAGGCATCGAGAAAACTAAGGATCTCGTGGCCGGCTGTGGCATCGATCATGTGATCGATATTGGGCAAAGGGAAAGAGTCCTTGGGACATGCTTTATTTAAATTCTTATAACCTACACATTCTTAATTTGTTCCCCTTTTTAGGGACTACCACTATGTTTGCTAATCATACCGGGTATTTCACCTCCTGAATGGACCCTATTTTAAGGAGTTTAGATACCTCGTGTTTGATGAAAGTATGTTTGTGCTGGGTGGAATTTCGGGTCCAGGCTTAGCTTGTGAGTGGTAATCTCCGTCGGGATTCCTATCATATCAAGATGGGACCAAGCGAAACAATCTATGTTAGCTATTAGAAATTGATTGAGTTTTTTCCTGAGCTCGGGGGTTAACCCCGTGCCCAGGTATACCTTCCGATCGGGTAGACGTTTGACCAAGGTGACTTGTTCCAGCTCCTCGACCATTGATTTGGTGGCGTCGGAATTATCGGGGAAAATAAAAGATCTGGGAACCCCGTAATCATCGTCTTCACCAGTCCCCTATTTATCCGATTGGGTCGTGGCCAGAGTCGATAATTGCTATTTAGCCTATAGCTTTGTATTCGAACTCGGTCCCTTTGATGTTGCCAGTGTTGATACCAGTATCACTTCTTCGACTGCAAACATTTTCTTTGTGGCCGGTTGCTCCCCTTAGAATGTTTTAATCCCTCCTGGTGTTGGGAATTTTAACACTTGGTGAAGAGTCGAGGGCACTGCCCTCGTGTTGTGTATCCATGGCCTCCTGAACAGGGCGTTGTACCTCATGTCCCCTTCGATCACATAAAACTTGATTTCTTGGATGGTCCCAGCGGCATTTACTGGTAATATTATTTCTCCCTTAGTGGTTTCACATGCCTTGTTGAATTTGTTTAAAACTCAGACTGCAGGCACGATTTGATCTTGGAGGCCGAGCTGTTCTACGACCCTCGATCGGATGATGTTGGTCGAGCTACCTAGATCAATTAACACACGTTTAACTCGAGATTTATTTATGAGTACAGATATTACCAGTGCATTATTGTGGGGTTGCACGATCCCTTCTGCATCCTCGTCATTGAAAGACAAAGTCCCTTCTGGTATGTAATCTCGAGGCCGCTTTTCTCTTGTGATGGATACCTTTGTACATTTTATCATCGGTCCTTGAGGAACATCGACCCCTCCAATGATCATGTTAATGACATGTTGAGGTTCTTCATGTTCAGTCTGTTTATTAGAATCCCTATTTCTGAAATGATTTTTGGCTCCGTTGCTCAGGAACTCTCGAAGATGCCCGTTGTTGAATAATCGGGTTACCTCCTCCCTCAACTGTCGACAATCCTCTGTTCTGTGGCCGTGAGTGCCATGATATTTTCACATCTGGTTCGGATCCCTTTGGGCTGGGTCGGATTGTAGAGGTCGAGGCCTTTGGTGTCTTTGATGCGTCCGATAGCTGATACAATGGCGGCAACATTGACGTTAAAGTTATATCCCGATAACCTCAATTCTTCCTTAGACCCGATAGGCCTGTCGAAATCGTTCTTGCTCATGAGTCCCCGGCTATTTTGACCTCGGTCACTTCTCCGTTCACTTCGCACAAAATTCTGCCCGGATCCACTGCTTCTTCGATCTGCATTGTAAGGCTGATACCGATCCCTGTTCGACCTTGGTTCACGATCGATATCTCTCTTGACTCTATCGGCAGATCTAACAGGATAAACGGACCCGAAAAAAGCCCGTAGTTGATCATCTTCGACTCTAATTTTCGATTGATATTGGTTATGGACATTAGCCCAAGTAACAGCCAGATATTTTATTAGATTCTGCTTCAACTGCAGCGAATCCACCGAGCTTTGAACATTGAGGCATTAGGTGAACGCTTGAACGGCCCAATCATCGACGACCAGTGGTAGGTCCATCCGTTCTTTTTGGAACCGAGACACGAACTCTCATGCATTTCATTATCATTTTGTCTTACTTTGAAGAGGTCCGACTTCCTGATCTCGGCCTTGATGGCCCCAGCGTGCACTTTCACGAAAGAGTCTGCAAGCATAGCAAATGAGTCAATAGAATTAGGAGGTAAGTTGTGATACCATATCATAGCTCCCTTTGACAGGGTTTCTCCGAATTTCTTCAGCAAGACAGACTCGATCTCATCATCTTCCAAGTTTTTTCCTTTGATGACGCATGTGTATGAAGTGGCATGCTCGTTCAGGTCAGTCGTTCCGTTGTACTTAGAAATCTCGGGCATGCGGAATGTTTTAGGGATCGGCTTTGGAGCCGCACTTGGAGGGAAAGGTTTTTGCACGAACTTCTTGGAATCCAAGCATTCAGTATCGGTGGCGCTCTGGGGATCTGGTCGACCTTAAAATTATAGGTTTCCACCTTTTGTCATTTGCTTCGATTTTCTTCTCCCCTGATTCTATCCGTTTCGTCAACTCCTCGAGCATTTTTATAATCTCGGGGTTAGTCCTCGACTCATCTCCATTCGACCTCTCCGCGACTGGTTCTTCCTTGCGGGTGATTTCCCGGGATGGATCGGTTCAATTCTGCTCGGTGTGCGATTTTGGTTTTGTAATTGAGCTATCCTCGCCTGTTGAGCCTGTAACATTTTGAAGATCATCCGTAGATTGGTCCTGTCTCCTCCATTGTTTTGAGTATTCTACGCCGTCGATCGGGTTCCATCACAGATGCTATTCTCGGGGACCGTAGGCAGGTTTGTGTTGATAGCCACATGCGAGTTAGGGTCCAACGGGTCCACGACTGGAATTCCGATGGGATCTATGGGCGGTACCTCGTTACCGGGCGCTACGTTGTTCTTTTCACCATGGTGACTGGACTCATTGTCAGTTTGACATGCACCAATGTCAATGACTCATTCACATGCGCCAATTGTAAGTTTGACATTTTGAGCTTTAACCTAAAATCAGAGACACTTCAAAGAACAAGTGTAAAATAGTGTGTGTTATGGAAATTCGTATCAAATAACCACTATTATTTTTAGCTCCGCAGTGGGCGCCAAACCATTTACCCTCAAAATCGGATAACAATTGAATTTATAAGTGGTTTTAAGGATACGCGGATTAATTTAACACAAAGAGATAGATTGAATTATAAATGAAGCAAACAATAATAAAGTAAATTCAAACTGTGTGACTTGAACAGTTATAACCTTGGAAAATAAGTCTCACTCGAACTGGATGTGATTCAAATGATGTCAAATGCAGAAGAACAGTAGCTTGCAGAAAGAAAATAATATTATATTGCTTTGGGATGTGTGTTACAATGTGTTTTGCAAAGTATGAGACCCCCTTTATATAGTAGGGGAGTCCTACTTTAGGTACAATTCTATAAAAGGTAGAAAATCCCATGATTTGCTAATCTGCCGGTCTCTAATTGATACATGCCGAGATTTCCGCCATGATATCCGACCGGTTACGGATATTTCAGCCTTTCGTTATTCGGTCTGACAATGTTTCCTCGAGCTCGTTCGGAATCGGGGTCGATTCCGGAGTCACGGACTCGATGATCTTGAAGACGTATGTTCTAACCTCGTACCTTGGTTCGATGGAACTAGGGGTCGATTTTCAATCCTTTACGTTTCAGTCCCGATCTGTCATGTAATAGAAGAGCCCGACTTCGACCGTATAGGAAAATATTTTTCTACTCAAATTGTATGTAGACATAGGAGATTGTTTACTCATGATAGGAACAAAAACAAATATATTAATTCGTCTTTGTGTCTAATTAACCATGTCTATGTAGTTAAAATTTCATAAAATTATATATTTATACTTACTCTCGAAACAGAGGGTCCAACTAAATTGTATCCATGACGTGTCAATTTTTTTTAATATTATATAAATTTGGTTTTGTAGTCCATTATAAATATTATTTTAATTACATGACTTTTTTGTCAGAAGATAAATAAAAAATAATACAAAAACAATTATAAATAAAACATATGAGATTTTGTATATTCATTTTCTTTCGTTGGAATTGCAACTAGCACAAGATATCATTTCATTAAAATATTACCCCAGGAATTTCATGATGCAAGCTCTCCTTTTATATTTTAGTAGGTCTAATAATTCTACCCTCTACTTTGACAAGGTCTTATTAAAACCAAAGATTAATTAATTTATAATATGTTTTAACAAAGAATTTAACTGTTGACTTTAACTAAAAGAAATTCCAATAGTGACTGTTACAGCATCGGATACTTTGCTTTGCTTTGTCTTTTCATGCATAGATGGAATTTATCTTGATTCTTCACCCACCAAAAGCAAAACTTTTTTTTTTTTTTTAAAGAAATGTATTTGTTGGTTTGGCTTTCTAGTAATTATCGAAATTTCTATTCACAAATGCCTTTGGGCACTTTTCTTTAATAGAAAATATCTGTGAACTTAAAATAACAATAACCACGTACCGAGGATAATCTCACAAGTGGAGTATGGAGATAATATTATATACGCAGACCTTACTTCTATTTTGTGTAAATTTATTTTCGTTTCTAAAAAGATCTTCCCAAAAAAAAAAATGTCACGACCCAATTTCCCCTCCATTAGGTATCGTGATGGCACCTAGTCTTAGGGACTAGGCAAGCCTAACATTACTGAATAACAACAATAATAAAGAAAATCTAACAGTCTCGATATAGATATCTTTACAAAATTTACAATTTTCCAAAACCGGTAGTACAAGTCATAAGCTCTACAGAGTTTACTACAACTTCTAAATACAACTGTTTGGAAATAAGTAAAAACGGTGTGAATACAAAATAGGAAGGTGACTCTGAAGCCTGCGAACGCAGCAATAGGTTTACCTTGAGTCTCCTCAGCAAGAATCCGCACGGCTACTAACGATCAAAGTAACGAAATCCGAATACCCATTCAACCACGAGTCCAACCATACAAAATTAGCCAATTCCGATCACAACTCGACCTTTAAATCCCCAATTTATAGTTTATGAAGTTTCTACAATTTTTCCCAAATTTTCATCTCAAGGTACTAATTAAATGATAAAATCAGTGATATATTCATGTATATTAACCAAATCTGAGTTAGAATCACTTACCCCGATGAATTTCTTGAAAAACATATGAAAAATCGTCTCAAACCGAGCTCCCAAAGTCCAAAAATAAAACAATACCCTAAACACATGGTTATATAGTACCCAATCTGACCTCTCAATGTGCGGTCCGCATAATTCCAAGTGCGGTCGCACATCCTAGCTTCTGCGGCCGCAGTTCAAAATTGTGCGACCGCACTTTTGCAACTTGTGCATACCGGGCTTCGGTATTTTGACCATAACTTTGTTTGCAAATGTCCAAATGATGATTGATCTACCTTTCTGCAAAATAGACACGAAGACTACAACTTTCATTTTTGAATCATCTCCAAATTACTTGTAGATCAAAAGATATAAGCATTCAAAGTCGGACAAGCGAACCTGCGATACCACTAGAAGTGCGGCCACAGACAAAATTGTGCGGTCCGTACTTTTCCTCTGCGGTCCGCACTTTTTTGTCTGCTGCAGCACTTTTTCATCTGCTACAGCACTCCAAAATGTGCCTCAGCACATGGAATTGTGCGGTCCGCACTTCCAACGTTCCAGAACAACACCAGAGTGCCGAAATGCCCGGATTCGCTCAAAACTCACCCTGAAATACACCCGAGGCCCCCGGGACCTCAACCAAACATAGCAACAAGTTTTAATACACCATACGAACTTAGTCGATCCTTCAAATCATATCAAACAACGCTAAGAACACGAATCACCCTTCAATCCAACTTAATTAACTTGAAACTTCAAATTCCGACAACCGATGCCGAAACCTATCAAACCACGTCCGATTGACCCCAAATTTTGCATACAAGTCATATAAAACATCACGGACCTACTCCAACTTCTGGAATCGGAATACGATCCCGATATCACCAAAGTCAACTCTTGGTCAAACCTCTCAACCTTCCAAAACTTTTTTTTCCAACTTTCACTGAAATGCTTCAAATTACTCTACGGACCTCCAAATCCAAATCCGGACGCATGCCTAAGTCCCAAATCACTATAAGAAGCTGTTGAATTCATCCAAAACCCACTTCGGAGCCGTTCACACCAAGTTAAAATCCCGGTCAACTCTCATCGCTTAAGCTTTCAAAACTAGAATCCTTTTTCCAATTTGACTCTGAATCATCCGGTAACTGAACTCGACCACGCACGTAAGTCATAACACATAATACGAAGCTTCTCAAGACCTTATGCCGTTGAACGGAGCTTAAATTCTTAAAACGACCGGCCGGGTCTACATCCTCCCCCTCTTAAAGAAACGTTCGTCCTCGAATGTGCTAAGAATCGCCTCGAAGTCATCAAATTACTGAATGCACACATCCAACATACACCTGCGGGTGACCCCTCATCACCCCAATCCACATGATCTTGACGACACCATCTCAACAGTAATTTACCCCTTCCACTAATACCAAAAAGCCTCAGAGTCAAAATTCTCACCTTCCGTTTATCTCCAAAAGATCTGAGTATTACATTCACACACGGTATCAGTCTCAACTAGCTGCAGCAACTTATGCCTACAACCACAGGGTACAACCACATAACGTGACTCACCACACATAGTCGCATAATAACATTTCTGATCATAATAGCTGCCCGAAATCAAACCGAGCACCGACAATTAGCCTCATATCCGTTAGAACTCTGTTTCAAATCTCCACAACACTAACAGTGATGCAAGGAACATGAATACCTCATAACTATATACCCGAATCAACAAGCCACAACTAACACCACTGGGCACACACCCCGCAAGCTAACACTCAAGAAGCACATAACGAAAATGACTGAATATGCAAGGAGAAACACATTAGAGAATTACCAAACAAGCCCGACCGGCACAAAACTCTATCAGTACTATTCTACGAATCAATTTACAAGGAAAAATCAAAGTATATGAACAATTCACAAGGACCTCATCCTGATATAACTTCCAATGCGGTACACAACCTGGTTCAAACACATCAAATCACATAAAATCGTGAGGGTCCCACCCTCAACTCTGAATCACAAGTAGAATATACATCAAACCAGCTGAAACCTTCCACTAGATCAATTCTGTCACAAATTACAATAAGTACTGGCTCCCACACCGGTGGAGCATAAAAAATCATAGCTCGTAACCAACATACTCAGGAATCACATCAAGTCAACCATAATGGATAACGGGAATTCACTACTAGTCTCGTAACTCTCAATAACGAATAGAAACAAACGTAGACACGGGCTACCACTCATAGAATCTCCCAACAGGGGCAAACACATAAACAGAATATTGAGTCATGAACTCACCCATAGGTGGAGCAACAAATAGGGGAACTCACCCCGATAAGCAAAATTGTAACGAAATACGGATGGTGCTCCTCTATAACAAACCGAAAGCATACCTGTATGACATCATCTGGCGCAGCGGCCTCACGCTTAATATATGAAACACATCAACGGGCCAGGCCTCCCCCTCTTGGGCCCCCCTACTCGCCTGAATACCCCACTGTGACACATCTGCCTGAAGTCCGGGATAATCTCTCACTATGTGGCTGGTATCTCCACACTCAAAGCAACCTTTCTGCTGACGTGGCTGTGGGAATTGTGCAATATGAGTACTTTGAGACCCATGAGCACCTGAAACACTGTGCGAAGCCGGAAATGCGACTGAACTGGCTGACCCACAAAACCTCTACCATGCCATACCCTGCCTCCAAAATAAGGACCAGTAAATCTCTCCGGTCTATGAGGCCTCCTCGCCTCCCTGTCCTCTCTCTCCTGAACTCGCCTGTGCTCTCGCTCCCAGTCCCACATGCCCTCTAGCCGGTGAGCGATCCCTACCACCTGCTGATACGAAGCATCTGACTCCAACTCCCGTGCCATGTTGAACCGAATACCATGTCTGAGCCCCTCAATGAATCTACGGACACGCTCTCTAACTGTGGTGACCAAGGCAGGTGCATGCCTAGCCAAATCACTGAATCTAGTGGCATGCTCTGATACTGACATAGTGCCCTAACGCAGCTGCTCAACTCTGTGCCCCATGCATCCCGAAGGGGCTGAGGTACAAACTCTCTCAAAAATATCTCTGAAAACTGAACCCATGTAAGTGAAACTGTATCGGCCGGGCTACCCAACTCATATGCCCGCCACCATTGATAAGCTGCTCCCTTAAGCTGGAACGTAGTAAAAGCAACCCCACTCATATCCACAATACCCATAGTGCGGAGAATGCGATGGCACTACCAGAAAATCCTGTGCACTCTCTGAAGCCAAACCACTGAATGTAGGAGGGTCGTATTTCTTGAACCTTGCAACTCTAAACTGCTCTTCCTCAGAGGCTGCTGCCCTAACGACGGGTTGAACTAGAACCACAGGCTGTGTCGCCATGACACCTAGAACCTGACCAATGTGCTGCTCTGGAGTGTGGGTAACGGGAGTCTGAGCTCCTTCCCCGGTCTGTGAAGTAGCTGGTGAAATTGGAATCAACCCAGCCTGAGCCAATGTGCCAAACATGCTCAAAAACTGTGTTAAGGTCTCCTGAAGTCCGGGGGTAACGGCAGGCGCCTCCGGTACCTGCCCCCCAACTGGAGCTACTGGCGGCTCCTCAACTACTGCTCTAGTAGGCGCTCTAGCTACGCCACGTGCTCCTTGTCGCCCTCTACCTCTAGCAACACCTACTCCGGGAACAGCGTCGTCGGTAACTGCAGCTCATGTCCTCACCATCTGTGAGAGAATGGAACGATAAAACTTCAAACTTCGAGATCAATGAACTCGCAGGATAGGAATAAAAGAAGTGATATTGTCCTAATAGCTCCATAGCCTCTCGAATATAAGTACAGACGTCTCCGTGCCGATCTACCAGACTCTACTAAACTCGCTTATGACTCGTAGCACCTATGAACATAGAGCTTTGATACCAACTTGTCACGACCCAATTTTCCCTCCGTTGGGTATCGTGATGGCACCTAGTCTTAGGGACTAGGTAAGCCTAACATTTACTGAATAACAACAATAATAAAGAAAATCTAGTAGTTTCGATATAGAAAATTTTACAAAATTTACAATTTTCCAAAACCGGTAGTACAAGTCATAAGCTCTATAAAGTTTACTACAACTTCTAAATACAACTGTTTGGAAATAAGTAAAAACAGTGTGAATACAAAAGAGGAAGGTGACTCTGAAGCCTGCGAACGCAGCAATAGGTTTACCTTGAGTCTCCTCAGCAAGAATTTGCACGGCTACTAACGATCAAATACCTGGATCTGTACAAAAAAATGTACAGAAGTGTAGTATGAGCACACCACAGCGGTTCCTAGTAAGTATCAAGACTAACCTTGGTGGAGTAGTGACGAGGAACAGTCAAGACACCTACTGTTCTAATAAACTGAACAAGTATAAGTATAGGAACAACAATGTATGATTTCTACATAAAGACTACGCAATATGACTAACAATACCGTAATTGCAATAAGAAAGGAAACGACAAGTATCAGCGGAATACCATAATAATGACACAAAAGAGTGAAAGGAAATACAACCTAAATCCAAAATCACAAATACGACAAGAACAAGTAATAACTCAGCAACTACGACAGCTTTCACACCAGATTTTAGTCAACAAACTCCGCGAGGTACCGAACCTCGGACAAATCACAACTCATGGGTCTCAATGCATGAACCCTAACACTTGGCATCCTGTGCCCTCATCACACGTCATAACTGCACAAACAACTCACGTGCCAAATAGAGCCATTCTCACATAGAAGTCAAGTAAACAAGGGTGTGCATCTATACTCAACAATATCAAGAAAACCTCTTATCTGATAAGGGTGCTTAGCTATGTGTATGCTTGTGCAAATGTCCTAACATAGTTCATACCTGCCAGTAAGCATAAGGGAAAGAATGGAAAACATATAGAATGTTTGCAGAACAGGGGGATCTACCAGAATACCTTTATGTAGTCCCAAAGTAAATATGCAGAACATGGGGATCTACCGGAATACCGTCCCGTAGCAGAACAGGGGGATCTACCGGAATACCGTTCCGTAGTCCCAAGTAAATATGCAGAACAGGGTGATCTACTGGAATACAGTTCTGTCCCATAATAAATATGCAGAACAGGGGAGTCTACAGGAATACCATTCCGTAGTCCCAAAGTAAACATGCAGAACGGGGTGATCTAGCGGAATACCGTTGCGTAGTCCCAAAGTAAATATGCAGCTCGACTAACAGAGATATTAGTTACAGCACGACAGAAACCTCGTGCAACCCCATAACAACAACCGCACGGCAGAAACTTCGTGCATCACAATATCAACAAGTACAAAAGCAACAATGACAATAATACAAGGTACGACAAGTAAATCAACTCAAGAAATTTAAATCACAAAGAAACGGTAGAACTAGTTCACAAGGAATAACCACAGTAAAGAATGCTAGACGTAAAGAGAACTGCTCAACAAGGGAAAATTAGTATGTAGCAACGATCCCACAATATACAATTCAACAATAAAGAAAACTAACATGAGTCATATAGTTCCAAATAAGGACCACTCAGCTAAGATATAAAATATCTAAACCTCTTTTAAGGTTGAGCAATTACGAGGATATTCAACAATTCAATTAAGGATAAGCAGCGGAAAGATAATCATAATCTCAATTAAAACTAAACAATTATAGAATGAGATGATGATAATTTCAAATAAAGATAAGCAGTTATGAAAAGATAGCATGACAATAAAAGAGGTAAAAATCTTCAGTTAAGTCAAATAGGCAATAAGAGTGAATCATAAAGCAATTAATTCTAATTAAAGCATGTAGAGGTAAAACTAGTAAATAGAAAATTCAATCATATCAACAACAACTTCATACTCAGTGAATATAAGGACCTAAGAACCCTAAAAGGTCAACTTTCCACAAATATGTCCGAGCAAGCACTCGTCACCTCGCGTACACGGACTACAATTAGCATAGGAGACTCAAATCCTAAGGGCTAGTTTCCCCACACAAGGTTACGCAAGATACTAACCTCGAACCAAGCTCAATCAATCAGTAAGAATGCTTCTTCCACGATTTTCCGACTCCGAATGATCCAAATCTAGCCACAAACAATTCGATACAATCAACACAAGCCAAAGGAATCAATTCAATAAGAAAATACTAAGCTTTAAGTCAAAAGTCAAACACAAAAGCCGGGCCCGAGCCCACGTCTCGGAATTGGGTAATAGTCACGAAATCCATATACCCTTTCAAACACGAGTCCAACCATACCAAAATTAGCCCATTCCGATCACAACTCGACCTTCAATCCCCAATTTGTAGTTTTTGAAGTTCTACAATTTTTTCCAAATTTCCATCTCAAAGTACTAATTAAATGATGAAATCGGTGATTTATTCATGTATATTAACCAAATCCTAGTTAGAATCACTTACTCCGATGAATTTCTTGAAAAACCCATGAAAAATCATCTCAAACCGAGCTCCCAAAGTCCAAAAATAAAATAATACCCTAAACCTCGGTTATATATTACCCAATCTGACCTCTCAATGTGCGGTCCGCATAATTCCAAGTGCGGTCGAACATCCTAGCTTCTGCGGCCGCACTTTTGCAACTTGTGCATACCAGGCTTCAGTATTTTGACCATAACTTTCTCTACAAATGTCCAGATGATGAATTTTTACCTTTCTGGAAACTATACACGAAGGGCTACATCTTTCTTTTTTGAATCATCTCCAAATTCCTTGTAGATCAAAAGATATAAGCTTTCGAAGTCGGACCAGCGAACTTGCGGAACCACTAGAAGTGCGGCCGTAGACAAAATTGCGCGGTCCGCACTTTTCCTCTGCGGTCCGCACTTTTTCATCTGCTGCAACACTTTTTCATCTGCTATAACACTCAAAAATGTGCCTCAACTCATGGAATTGTGCGGCCCGCACTTCCAACGTTCCAGAACAACACTAGAGTGCCGAAATGCCCGGACTCGCTCAAAACTCACCTCGAAACACACCCGAGGCCCCCGGGACCTCAACCAAATATACCAACAAGTCCTAAAAGACCATACGAACTTAGTCGAGCCTTCAAATAACATCAAACAACGCTAAAAAAAATACGAATCACCCTCCAATCCAAACTTAATGAACTTGAAACTTCAAATTTCTACAACCGATGCTGAAACCTATCAAACCACGTCCGACTGACCCCAAAATTTGCACACAAGCCATATACAACATCATGGACCTATTACAACTTCCGGAATCGGAATCCGACCCCGATATCACCAAAGTCAACTCTTGGTCAAACCTTTCAACCTTCCAAAACTTCAATTTTTCCAACTTTCGCTCGGACCTCCAAATCCAAATCCGGACGCACACCTAAATCCCAAATCACCATACGAAGCTATTGAATTCATCCAAAACCCACCTCGGAGCCGTTCACACAAAGTCGAAATCTGGGTCAACTCTCACCGCTTAAGCTTCCTAAACTAGAATCCGTCTTCCAATTTGACTCCAAATCATCCGGTAACTGAACTCGACCACGCACGCAAGTCATAACACATAATACGAAGCTGCTCAAGACCTTATGCCGCTGAATGGAGCTTAAATTCTCAAAACGACCGGCCGGGTCGTTACAAACTATCTCTAAAAGTTACGTGGCTATTTTTGGAGAATCCGATGAATGAAACAACATTTTCGGAGAGCCAGAGTAACATAGTCTAAAAGAAATTCTCTAAAATTTGTGCAAGAAGCCTTGGTGATTGTCAAGTATACGAAGGTAAAAGGACTTCTTATTGTTGAAAAATGCTCGCAAAAATTGTTTCAAGTTTTGGAGCTTAATATGTGAACATAATTTTCGTAAATATAGATCCTTTTAGATTACAAATTAGCCATTTAATGGGTATGTAGACATTATAAAATTATAATTAGGTTAGGATTTCATTTGACAAACACCTACGTACAATTTCACGTTTTTTATATTTAAAACAACCCAGGTTTAATGCATGTCTGAAATTTTATTAATAAAATGTTCATTGGAATCTCGTTATCACAATACGTATATTCTAAGCTTCACAAATTTGTTAACAAGACTCAACTTCTACCGAAACAAGAATTGGACCATTTATAAGTCAAAAGTGCAATATAGGCTTTGATAAGTATGAGGAAATGATTTTCGATGATCATTTCTAATTTGATTTGAAGAAAATAATTATATAAAGTTTTTGTAGTTTATTTATCGTCTTTTATTTTATGTTATAGATTACACGTTTCCGGTTAAAAGAACCATATAACTAAAAGAACAATCGTAATGTGTTAATAAACGGATTTCCTCCTTATTATCTTCTTTTATCCTCCTCTCTCTTCCTGTGTTTTTTAATTACTTTTTATATAAACTTTAATTCCCTGCAAGAAATTAGCTTGGGTTTGGATCGACCTCTTTTTAGTAACTTAAAAAAAGTCATTCATAGAAGAGGAAGAAAAAAAAAAAAAGGAAAAGTCTACATTGTATTCTCGCATTTCAAAATATTAGTCGAAAAAAAAAATATATTTTTATATATTAATATATAATAGTATATGTTTTATACATAACAAGTGCAACCGAGAAGGTAAAAATTGCACGGAGCGCCCTATTTGGTCGCCCCCATTTAACCTATACCTATTTTTTTTAAAACTAAATAACTTCAGCTCCCTTTCTCCTCCTCCTTCTCCTCCTTCATTTTCTTTCGCTTTCTTCTTGCAAACAACCACAAACGTTCACAAACTGTCTGGTAGTTACGTGAATTGACCAAAGGCAAAGGACCTGATCATTTGACTTTATTATTTCCTTTCGAAACATACTTTTCAACTGCTTTTGACGCTTTGTAATACTTTAATAAGTGGATATATAACAGATCTGACTTGTATGCAACATCAATTTTAATAAGGCAAGCAAGCATCGTCGTTCAATTTGCAAAGGGTTGCTTCCTATGTGTTGCTGCGTTTTATCAAGTTTGATAGAGAAGGAATATTTAAGGTTCTTTATCAGATACTCATATTGGAACTCTCAAAAACTTCAGCTCTAGAGCTGAAGTTTCCCAGTTACAACGCAAAAACTTCAGCTCTAGAGCTGAAGTTTCCAGTTTTTTCCAGTTACAACACAAAATATTCAGCTCTAGAGCTGAAGTTTCCCAGTTACAACACAAAAACTTCAGCTCTAGAGCTGAACTTCAGGCCCGGCTACTAGAATGCTGAAGTTTTGCGTGATTGCCTTTGCTACTTCAGCCCCGTGTGCTGAAGTTATGCGAAAAAGCGGGTACGCTTGCTTTTTTTTTTTTGCAAAGCGGGCACAAGTTAAAATGTGACAAAAAGCGGGTATAGATGCAAATGCCCCACCGAGAAGCCAAATGTGTTAAAAGCCCAAGTAAAAAGGTCATTTATAGAAGGGGTATTATCACTTTTAGTCCGCGCCAGAAACTATTTATATTCGGTAGCCGAAAAAATGTACAAAATTTGTATAACATTAAGAATGTATATATATACAAAAAATATACATTTTTTCGGCTATTATTTTAATAGCGGTTATACAATGTCATTTCCCTTTATGGAACGATAACACTGGTGATTGGACCAATATTAGAAGATAGATGAGAAATTTTCATAAAGCACTATCTTTTAGTAGTAATTAGCCATCTATAGATACCATTTGCTATATTACGGATTATAGATACCTTTCTGTGGTTATATGATGTATTTAAGCTATTGTATTCATGAATACAGTAGCAAAAATAGGCGCGAATAAGGAAAGTCCAGCTAATCAGTTGTTGCATTCGAGTGTATTCGCCTGTATTCATGGCGTGAAACATGGAGTTACAGCTGGACAAATTACTGTATTCGACTGTATTCACGGCTTGAAACAGGGGATTACACTGTTTTTAAACGAAAAGTGTATCAATTAACATAATAGACTACTAATATAACTCAACAAACTCAATTATAACACACAAAATTTGTATTTCCGGTTATAAAAAAGATTCTCAACTGGAAAAAACCGCAAAAACATAGCAATCTTCAGAGAAATTAAATAATACATATGAATACATAAATTATATTAATTGAAAAACATATGAATGCATAGAATACAACGTGATACATTGAAATACAATGAAAAAAAAGACAGTGAATACAATGAAATACACGGAATATTACGAGATACATTGAATTACAATGAAAAAAAGACAATGAATACAATGAAATACATGAAAATACAACATGATACGTTGAAATTACATTGAAATATATTAACAGAAAATCAAGTTGCTCAGCCCCAAACTCCGTCGTCTTTGCTCAACAACAAACCCTAATTTCCGCCTTGTAGCCAAATAGTCTTCCATCTTCAAAGATCTTGCACGTTCAAACCTGGAGGAAGTGACTGCTTCAAATCTATGTACCTCCACAAGTATTAGAGATAAAGTCCCAAATCAGGCAACCATTATCTACGTGATCTTTGGCTCCGATCTTCTTCATCCCTTCCATCATGGTGGAGGCGAGCTCGTTTGTACCGGTCTGACCTGTGCTGCTCGATATCTCTCTTATAATGATCTCTAAATACTTAGCGAAAAAGAATGATGGTTTTGTTGTCGCTGTGCGTTAGAAGGAGGAGGAGAGCGAAAATTTTAATGGGATGGGGGAAGAGAATGGGATGTATCAAAGTAGAGAGAGAAAGAAAATAGTGTAACTGATTAGCGTATTTAGTGGCTTAAGGCTAGGAGGTAACCAAAATTAAATATTTTGCTATAAACCTTAAAAGGTATCTATAGAATATAATTTTTTTAAATGGTATTTATTTAAAATAAATAAGGTGTTAACCTTTGCTATAGGAGATAAAATGGGATAGATTGAGTATTAGGGAAAGCCCAATTTATAGAACAAGGGCAGGCCTGCCAAGTTGTTCTAGATGAAAGTCGCACCAACTGCTTCATATTGTATTTGTGAAAGAAAAGTGCAGATATGGTTCAAAATATACTTGCCTTTTCTTTTTGGTAAAATATACTTACATAACTCACATTTTAACTTAAAAGTCATTGTATCTATATTTTGGATCCATCACCAATCGTACACTATATCTACAGTAAGCATGCATTTAAACAGTTCTCTGTTACGTTGATAAATCAAACAATATGTATTTGCTGGCAATGGTGGATCCAGGACTTGGTCTTTATAGGTTACGAATTATCGCTGATGATTCAGCTGAAAATAAAGTTGGTAACTTTATCCATGAGGAATGCGTTCGCTAAGGTCAGTATTTCTGATTTAACTTATATTCACAAACGATGTAAGATATTTTTACACTATCACTATATTTTCACATGTTATAGCCGGTGCTTTATTTTTCATCTTACTAATTCCATTTGCTATATACAGTTGACTTTTACGTGACCTAATCAGTACCGTATAGAAGTTAAAGTTATACTCTCTCCATTTTATTATTTGACGTAGTTTGACCGACACGGGGTTTAAAAAAAATTAAAAAGACTTTTAAGCTTATGGTCTTAAAAGCTTTGTGGGGCCATAATATTTGTATGGCTATAAAAATTTCTCCATTAAAGGTTAAATAAAAAGTTTAAAGTTAAATTATATCCAAATATAAGNCTTGACTCATGATGCATTTTGAGTGTTTTTTTTTCTTTTTTTTCCTGTTGGAATAGCCAAATTCTCAAGTCGTAATTAATTATGGACTGTTAAAATCTCGATGTATTTGGACCTTATTTTGTTGTTTTAGCTTTAATATAGGTTAAACTTTTCTTGTAATCCCTTTTAGTTAAATGTAGGGTATTTTGGAATTGTCAAATTCTATTGCTGTCTGTAGATACAGGTTTGATATTGCCTTTAGCAGTTTTAGATATACTATGATAATTGGATTCTTGTCACTTATGAAGCATGGAAATCATGAAAGGTTAATCCTATGATAGTATTGATCTTTTAAAGTGTTTTAAAGGTTCTGCTACCATGTTTTGAATGTTAGTTTAAGTTTAAAATTTGGAGTATCATGTGAGTGTGTTGGAGCTTGGCAGGTGGTTTCGAATTGGCTGTTGTTTTACTGGTAATTGTTGTTTCAGCAATTAGTTATGAGTAAATGGGATTCTTTAGTAGTTTGAGAACATTTTTTCCAGATTCTTTGAGTTCCATTCCATCACAATGCTTAAAACTAGTTTGAGGCTTAAAGATTTAAGATTGCATATGGTTTAATCGTGAAACTGTGCTTTTGGTGTTTAAACCTGTGATGAACTTTCTGTTTTTTATGCAAAAGTTGATGCCTTCAGGGACTCGATCTTGAGTCCCTCCTTTCAGCTACCATGTCTTCAAATTGGGGCTTGCCTTGGTTTAAATAATAAGGCCTGTATCTGGGCTCAAGTTTGAGCCCAATAAATATTGATGTCCTCATCCATTTGACATTTGCACAGCATATTGGCCGTTTCAGGCATCATGGGAATTCGATGTTGAGGTTATACATTGGTTGGCTGTAGAGCCAGCGGAATTTGGGCATGATCTTGGGGCCCAAATTTTCTTGAATACTTTAATTCGTAATGTTGATTAATTAAGCTTTTTTTAGAATAGAGACGAACCATAATAGATAATAATAGTTCATCTTTAGGACATCCTTTTAAAATGGAATCGAGATGCGCCGCGCCGAATAAAATTCACAAATTGCGTGGCCCTTTTTAATTATACCTTTAAAATCCTTAGAACTTGGGACGTGCCATTTAGCGAATTTTCATGGCCTCCCGCAAAGTTAATAACGCGTTAGTTGCTTTAGGCGCATTATTTAATAATTTTACCTTCTTAAACTCGGGTGCACATTTATGTGACCCAAATCCAAACCCCAACGAAGTCGAAATGTGTCAAAAACCACGGGTGCATTTATGTGACGTGGTTCGAGACGCGTTTTCACGACGTTGCAATTCTCTTTAGAATAATAATAAAAGCGGTCTAAAGTTAAAAAATGCACATAAGATAAAACATGTATTGAAATTAGATTTTTAGCCAATTATAATAATTTAAGCGACCGTGCTAGAACCACGGGATCCAGGGGTGCCTAACACCTTCCCTCGGGTCAACAGAATTCCTTATTCAGAATTTCTGGTTCGCAGACTCCAAATGGGAAGTCGAAAGTTTCCACGATCTGGGATTCAAGTTAAACGGTGACTTGGGACACCAAAAGCCAATCCTATCCCAAGTGGCGACTCTTAAAAAATAAATAAATAATCCCATTTCGAATAATGTCACTTTAAATGGAAAAACTCCCTTATACATTATCCTTCGGAGTAGGTGTGTAAAAATGGAGGTGTGACAGCTCTGGCGACTCTGCTGGGGATACAAACCCAGAACTTCGGTTCAGGGTTTAAGAATTCGAGCTTAGAATAATTGTTATATTTGGCTTTATCTGGTTTTTCTACATGTTTCCTGCTAAGTATGCAAAATGTTGCTTTTTACCACTTTGATATTATCTGAATTGTATATAAACTGTGCCGAAACCCTTCTCTTCTCACCTCCGGGGATGTGCTTACTGGTTGAGACTCCCTATTCTGTTAGTGTCATACCCTGAAATAAGAAAGAGGCTCGGACAAGCTACTAAGCCGGACGATCTTGCGGGTCCCCGGTACTAGCCCCCTCCTCGACTCGAGTTGTCCGCTCGGGTACACAGTCTAGAACAGATGCCCAGGTTTTTGAACCTAGAATAACTTGCCCTCATGCCGGATCCCTAGTAGGAAGATTTGTTTGCATCATGTGCATTTGACTTAGGGGACTCAACACAGGGGTTGGGTCCGTCTAGGACAGGTGACCTGAAATGAATTGACCATCCTGATGCATCTTACGTGCTACTTGCGCATTTATTTGCTCGACTTTGCATGTTGATCGGCTTGACCAAATGAGTGAAAATTGAGAAAAATAAGCAGTGTTAGGACTAAGTGAGGGTGACCATTTGAGAAAAACCAATGCCCAAATAGTACCGAAATGCTGCCGGATTTTTGAAAAAGTGAAAAAAAAAAGGAAATATCTGAAAAATAGGTAGAAAATTGTTGTTCAAAATAGTTTTGATTTTGGCACATCTGCCCGAACTACGCTGGTTTGATTCTCACCGGATGTGAGATACGTAGGCAACCCTCATCGGGTCCAACCTCCCCTTTGCAAAAAATAAATAGCCAAAAAATGCCAGAATTTTTGATTTCGTCATGAATAAGTCGGGTGACGACATTCTTGTCAAGACTAAGCAAAATTCCCCCAAAAGGGCGCCGGAAGGCCGTTTTTGCAAGAACAGCCACCTTGGGTCAGTTTCAACGGTTAGCGGGCACAGCCTTAAAATCTTCTTTATGAAGTGCTGAAAGGCCATATCCACAAAACCGGCTGCTTGTTTTAAATTGGAAATTTGAACAAAATAGTGTCATTTTTATTTTTTCCTTTTAGGTCAAAATAAGTGATTAAATCACCTTAATAAATGTGCAGGATGAGCACGATTCAAAATGAACCTTTCTCAATCATGACTAAAATCCCTCTGGAGTTGCGTTTATGGTGGAACGATCTGGGTAAAGAAGGACAGGACGAGGTCAAAAAGTATTTGAAAGGGCTTACTGGTTTGTTAGAGATTGTGCCTCGGGGAGACATCATCAGAGCGTTGGTCACATGTTGGGACCGGGCACATAACGTCTTCCATTTCTCGGACTTTGAACTAACCCCGACCTTGGAGGAGATAGCCGGGTACATTGGAAATAATGAGGTGCCTTTAAGACAAAAATACTTGGTTGCCCCAAGAACTGTAGCTGTGCACAGGTTCTTAGACTCACTGAAGATAATCAGAACGGTCCACAATCCGGACTTGGCAAAGGGTTTTTGTACTCCACACTTCATATACCACAGATATGGCCACATAGGAGGGTTCAACAACCCGGAAAACAAGATATGTAGTAAAGGAAATCGCCAAAAATGGGAAGAACATAGGCGTTTTGCTTTTATGGTGGTTTTTCTGGGNAAAAACCCGAGGATCTCCCTGCATAACCCAAGAAGCTTTTTCCTTCCAAATCCCGGCCAAAAAACCGAGGATCTCCCTGGCATAACCCAAGAAGCTTTTTCTTTCCAAATCCCGGCCAAAAACCCGTGGATCTCCCTGGCTTAACCCAAAGAGCATTTTCTTTCCAAATCCCGGCCAAAAAATCGAGGATTTCCCTGGCATAACCCAAGGAGCTTTTTCTTTCCAAATCCCGGCCAAAAAACCGAGGATCTCCCTGGCATAACCCAAGAAGCTTTTTCTTTCCAAATCCCGGCCAAAAACCCGTGGATCTCCCTGGCATAACTCAAGGAGCTTTTTCTTTCCAAATCCCGGCCAAAAACCCGAGGATCTCCCTGGCATAACCCAAGGAGCTTTTTCCTTCCAACTCCCGGCCAAAAAATCGAGGATCTCCCTGGCATAACCCAAGGAACTTTTTCTTTCCAAATCCCGGCAAAACCCGAGGATCTTTTTTCTTGTCGTCCCGACATAACCCGAGACCCTTTTTCTTTTTCCGGCATAACCCGGTCATTTTCCAGCATAACCTGGATTCATTCACAAAAATACACAATCCTAATTTGACTGCTTAGATATATGTCACACCTAACTCACGAAATTTTCCTAGTGAAAACTGGGGCAGAAAATTTTGTTTTGTTTGTTTTGATATCTTAAAGCAGGTTGACCTCAAAACATAGGGTGCGAGATAACCAATGGAGTGAGTTTCGTTCCAGAATAAAGAAAGGAAGAAAAGAACAAAAAGAAATGGACTCAAATGTGAAGCAAACAAGGATGCGGATTGCTCGAAATTTGATAGAAGTCACAAGCTCCGCTGATCCTGTTTTGACCCAACGCTGCATGAAGAAGTAAACACCTACAACCTGCGAGCATCAAGATTTTAGATCGAAGTCTACAGAAACATCAGCTAAGACTCAAGATCAATTTTCAAGAGAATTATAGATAGGAATCTTGTAACTCATAGTTGATAGGCATAGCTAGCTTAGCTTTGATTTTCCTTTTGGTGTAATAAGGAGGTCAGCAAGCAGTAGCAGCAGCAACAACAGTGAAATTCACAGCTCCTGGTAGTCCCAGCTACCAGACCATCCAGAACTACACTGACCTGATTCCTTTACAGCCAAGGATATGTAGGCAACCTTTGAAGCAAGGTTCGGTCAGACATTTTTCAAAAATGCTTCTCATGGAGTGCCAAGCGGGCGAAAATCCCTCATAATTGCTCATTTATCTTTGCCCGAAAACCTTTCGTGTCTCCGAGCAAAGAGGGGCAGCTGCGAGCACGTGATTTTTGCATCGCATGATTTACTCCTACAGAATTCTTAGATTTAGGATTTTCCTTTTAATTATTTGATTTTTAGGATTTAATTGCATAATTTTCATGTTTATTTGCATTACTCTGTGCATTTTCAATTTAACATAAACTCATAAAAAATACAAAAAAATATGCATTGCATTTGCATTTAGAATTTAATTTTATATATTTTAGATTAATTAATAATTAGGATTTCACAAAAAATACAAAAAAAAAATCACAAAAATTGAGTTATTTTCGCTTTGTTTAATTTTTAGCTTTGAATTTGGTTAGATTTCCTTTAAATTTGGTATTTAATTAATTGTGTCTAATTATTAATTAGATTGGGNCCAAATATAAGAATTTATCATTATTTTTGAAACAAACTGATAAGGAAAGTGTATTATGTAAATTGAAACGGAGAGAGTAGTCTTTTTTTTGCCCCTTTCTTTAGCCCTTTCAATTTTATTTTCAGGTTGCTTTAATAGAATTTTTCCTTATCTATGTGCAAATAGATATTGAAAGAAATGAGCATAGTTGGTGCAGGTTTTTAATTAGAAGAAGTGAGTCAAACACTCATTAAGTTAGCCAATGAAACTGAAGATGTGGAAGCTAAGTAGAAGGAAATTTTTAGCCTTGTCCTTAAGAAATGGTATCCTAGGAATAGCAGCTGTGGCATTACATTCTTGCTATGGTAAGAGCCAACTCATGAAGCAGATTTCATTTCATACCAAAAGAAGTACTTTATTTGACCAAAAGTTATTTTTGATGCTCAAATAGTTTTTATTCTTTATCACTTTGGTATCCTTTTGCAGGGTCAAAACAAAGTTACATTCCTACACTTCCTCCTCTAACAAACTGTGGAAGATCCTTGAGCCGAAGATCATCCGGAGATAGCTTATCTACCTTTATAAGGTAGGGGTAAGGTCTGCTTACACACTATCCTCCCCATACCTCACTTGTGGGATATACTGGATATGTTGTCGTTGTTGTTGTTCCAAATTGTGAAAGATGGCTATTTGCAGTGTAGGAGCAGTTGATCAAAACAAGACGTGGCACTCAACACCTATATATCAGGCTTAACACTTTACATTACTTTCTTCTGCAACTCCATTCCCTTGACAAAACATTATCACTCTCCTCAAAAGTTATCCCTTCTTCAAGAAGTCGTTGTGAGCACGTGATTTTTGCCTCGCATGATTTACTCCTACAGAATTCTTAGATTTAGGATTTTCCTTTTAATTATTTGTTTAGGATTTAATTGCATAATTTTCATGTTTATTTGCATTACTGTGTGCATTTTCAATTTAACATAAACTCATAAAAAATACAAAAAAATACGCATTGCATTTGCATTTAGAATTTAATTTTATATATTTTAGATTAATTAATAATTAGGATTTCACAAAAAATACAAAAAAAAAATCACAAAAATTGAGTTATTTTCGCTTTGTTTAATTTTTAGCTTTGAATTTGGTTAGATTTCCTTTAAATTTGGTATTTAATTAATTGTGTCAATTATTAATTAGATTGGGTAGGTTAATTTAGTTTTTAGAATTAATTTAGACTTTTAATTTTGATTTGAAAAGAAAAAGAAAAGAAAATCAAAAGAAATTGATTCTCTTATTTTTAAAGACCCAAATTTTGGGCCAATCTCAGATTTAATTCACCAGCCCAAATCAAAGCCCCAAAATCCGTCCAAACCACCCCTGTTTCCAGCCCAAACCCGCATCTCAACTCGGTCCAGGCTCCCCCTTTGGCACCAAAACGACCCCGTTTAACCCTGAATTGATCATAGCCGTCGAGGTTAGTTAATCTAACGGCTCAAAAGCTAGGATCATTTGATATAAGAGTGTCCTAAGCTGCCTACCCCCTACCCCCTCGTCTCTCTCACCTCACACACGCTCATCAGAGACCAACCCTAACCCCGCCGTCCACCGCTGCCCGCCGCCCGCCGGAAATCGCCTACGGCGGCGGCCGGCGTCCAATGACCCCCAAATTTACACCAAAGCTCCCTCTTCCCTTCCTCATCACGAATCCCCCATCATCTTCCGTCAAATCCCACAGGAGCCTCGAATTTCCGGAACCCTAGCGCCGCCTTTGTTTTCTCCGGTGGCGGCGCCACCACCAACCTCCACCAAATTTACACTCTATTACCTCCTTCCTCTCCTCTATTCCCATAGTCAGTTTTCCTCAAACATGGTTTGAACTCTTCGAATTTCAAATATGAGTTCAAGCCCCCCAAGCCATAGCCAAGGTCGTTCATGCAGAGGCACCTCTCAAGGTCCCCTTAGTATCCAGAGTCTGTTTGGTCTTCGAATGA
The DNA here is from genome assembly GCF_001879085.1 of Nicotiana attenuata. Classification (NCBI taxonomy): domain Eukaryota; kingdom Viridiplantae; phylum Streptophyta; class Magnoliopsida; order Solanales; family Solanaceae; genus Nicotiana; species Nicotiana attenuata. The sequence continues at coordinate 227,706 of NW_017671254.1, read as the reverse complement.
TGTTGTTTGCTTGTTCTTGGCAAAGAATAAGCGGATAACATTATTTGAGGATCAAATGCGAAAGTCAGTCAAGTTAAGAGGCCTGATTCAGTGAGTTTTTCTTAACTTTTTATTTGTTTTCTTATTTTGTCCCCTGTTCTGCTTCTCCGCGTAGTTGAGTTTTCTTTTGATTGAAATTGGATTCCCCTTCCATGCTTAGTCCTCCTTCATTGTTAATAGATATGCCTTAACTTTTCTTGCCTCTTGTTGCTTAAGTTCTTGATTGTCTCCCCCTACCCCTCCTCTCACTGATTCCTCTTCTCCTGTTCTTGTTTAATTTCATTTGCTTTGTTTGATAGTTGTTAAAGAGTTTAATTTTGAGTTAAGTAATTAAGGATAAATCAGAAGTGATTATGTTTACCCCAACGTTTTGGATTTGTTGTTCTCTTTGGTTCATTTGGGCATCTCTGAGTGTTCAAGGCCCTCATAAGTAACTATGGTCATCACTAGCCAAGTTAAAAGGGCTGGTGTAGTTGGACTTTGGGTTAGTTTAACCCAAGTTAACAATTTGAGGGGCAAATAACATGGCTTTTAAGGGTAGTTTGGGAAATAGGACATAGGGAATCTTTGGTAACAGTTTTCAGAAACTTCTAGTAGGGGTCTGCTAGTAAATTTCAGATTTAGCTTGGGTAGCGAGGCATAAAATAAAGGACTAGCTAGCAAAAAGAAAACTTAGGAAAGGTCTAAAAAGAAATAACTGAACCCTAAGGCTGTCCTAGTAACTTGCCTATAAAGGCATTGTTACTTGAGGCTCAATTCAGAATTCCAAGCGCTAAAAATCCAATAAAAAAGCAAAACGGCTGAAAAATAGTTAGTAAAACACTGTTCCATTGAGAAATTTGTTGATCTTTGAGGCTCCCCACTTCTGAAATCATCTCCGGATAATCAAGGGTTAAAATGACTTGAGTTTTGGTTGATTTTCAAGAGATTTGTTTCAAGTTTTGGTTGCTTTTGATTACTGAGTATTGTTTGAGAGTTCTGGTGGTTCAAACTTGTTTCAAAGCTGTTTTTTCCCTCGGTTATTTCTGGGTTAATTCATTTGCTGCTGCTTTGTTTTGCTGCTGCTGACTATCCTTCTCCTACTCTGTTGCAAATTCCAGGTATAAATTCTGAATCTCTCCTGATGTAAACTCCAGTTTGAAGATGGAATGAAGGCAGTCTTTAAAATCTTAGCAGTAGTTCTCTTTGTGCCAAAGCTTTTTTCCTTTCATGATATTTATGTCTAGTTCTCTTTGTGCCAAATTCTCAAGACGTAATTAATTATGAACTGTAAAATCTCGATGTATTTGGACCTTATTTTGTTGTTTTAGCTTTAATATAGGTTAAACTTTTCTTGTAATCCCTTTTAGTTAAATGTAGGGTATTTTGGAATTGTCAGGTTCTATTGCTGTCTGTAGATGCAGGTTTGATATTGCCTTTAGCAGTTTTAGATATGCTATGATAATTGGATTCTTGTCATTCATGAAGCATGGAAATCATGAAAGGTTAATCGTATAATAGTATTGATCTTTTAAAGTGTTTTAAAGGTTCTGTTACCATGTTTTGAATGTTATTTTAAGTTTAAAATTTAGAGTATCATGTGAGTGTGTTGGAGCTTGGCAGGTGGTTTCGAATTGGCTGTTGTTTTACTGGTAATTGTTGTTTCAGCAATTAGTTATGAGTAAATGGGATTCTTTAGTAGTTTGAGAATATCTTTTCCAGATTCTTTGAGTTTCATTCCATCACAATGCTTAAAACTAATTTGAGGCTTAAAGATTTAAGATTGCATATTGTTTAATCGTCAAAAATGAAACTGTGCTTTTGGTGTTTAAACCAGTGATGAACTTTCTTCGATTCTCACACTGTATTCTACTGAAGCCTCTATATAAGGGACATTGAGAACACACGTATTTCTACCAGCTTTAAGCTAAACCTCACTCTTTTTTGGGATGGGTGTTTACCCTCAAAATCGGATAACAATTGAATTTATAAGTGATTTTAAGGATACGTAGATTAATTTGACACAAAGCGATAAACTGAATTATAAATAAAGCGAACAATAATAAAGTAAATTCAAACCGTGTGACTTGAACAGTTGTAGTCTTGAAATATAAGTTTCACTTGAACTAGATGTAATTCAAATGATATCAAATACAGAAGAACAATGGCTTGCAGAAAGAAAATAGTATTATAATGCTTTGGGATGCGTGTTACAATGCGTTTTACAAATGATCAAACCCCTTTTATATAGTAGGAAGTCCTACTTTACAGGTCCAACAGAAGCTCAACCAGATCGGACAGCTCCAGGCAGATGTGGATGCGGTGAAGGCCGAGGCCGAAGAATGGAAAAAGAACATGGACCGCCTGGCCTCAGAAAAGGAGATTGCCCGGGCACAACTGACTTCGGCTGAGTTCCAGCTTCGAGCCGTAAAAGAGAAGTCCTTGGTGCAGGTCAAGAAAATCGAGGAGCTCCAGTCCCAGTTGAATTTGGCCGGCTCCAATCGAGAAAATCTAGGGAAAGAGCTTGAGATGGCCAGGTCGGAGGCCAAGGTTGTCAAGGCTGATGCCAAGGAGATGGTGGCTGTTTACAAGGCCGATGCCGAGGCGGCCCAAGTTTGAGCAAAGGATCTTGTCAAACTCGCAAAGCGGCAATCCCGAACGGAGGCTGTCGAGGAAATTCATGCTCGAGGTTTTGACTTGTCGGCTGAAATCGAGAGTGCCAAGGAGCTCAAAGCCGAGGCTAAAAAGTTGGCTAGTCCCAATGATGATAATTACTCCGAGGGTTTAAGAGAATCCGAAGACGGAGGAGATCCCAGGGTGACGAGGCGGCCCCCGGCGAAGACTAGGCCACTTATGCTCTTTAAATTTTTTTGTTTATCTCTTTGGTTGAGGCCGTTTGGCCTTTGTAAAGAATCTGTATCGAGGCCGTTTCGGCCCTTGTAAATTTTTTTGATATATATAAAGCCTTTTTTTCCCTTAAGCAATTTCTAAGTTCTTTCCTTTTTTATTTTCGCAATGACTAACATGCCTTAGCATGAAATAGTTAGGTTTATGCCCGGAGGTTCGAACAAGCCTTTCCTTTAACATTATTTTATCTTTAAGGCATTGTGGGGTTTCGGTGTGGCTGAAATTTTTTCCCCCAAAGTACATATACTTTCTTAGATTATAGTTTGTTGAGGGTAGCTTTTAGAACCGGTTAGGAAATTTCGAGGCCTTGCTGTTTTTGTTACGGATCTCGGACGCCTCCGAGTTGTTTTAATTTGGCTGTAGTCTTTTTAGTTCAGGTGTTGCCCAGTGGGTTTGTCACCCCAAATTATCCGGGATTATCTAGGATAACAGTCCCCGAGGGGGATGGTCGTAGCCTCTAAATTTTGGGTGCTTGCCTAATAGGTCTTGTTCCCTCGAGTTCCGACAACCCGGACCGTTCAACTTTGTTTTCAGACGGCAGCCCCCGAGTGAGAGTTTATTCGAACTTGGGTTAAGGTGGCCCTTGGGCTCGATACCTTTAGGTTGTCGGATGTTGGAAATTCCTTGAGAAAATGCAAGAAAAGTTTTTTAAAGGACAAGCTATTTATCCGCAAGGAAGAGACTTCTTTTTATTCTTGTGCAAAATAGTTATACATGCGTACATGCTTTGTGGAAGGGCTCGAGAAGTCTATGCGGGCACGGTTCGTTTGACCGTATGGCCCTTACAATAAATCCTATCTATCGAGACCCTTCAATCACAAAGTTTCTTTCCTTGCTAAAGTCGATATCCGAGGGTAATTCCCCCCAGTATTCGTGGTTGATCGCAAAGAGAAACCTCGGATACTGTTGATGCAATCTTTGATACCGGCTCATGATTGACCTTCTATTCTAAGTTAGCACGATCCATTGTTTCCTCATTGAAGACCTTGCCGAAAAATTCATTTGGGACAAAACTGGTTCAAGGAAAAAAGAGTGCAACGTGTGCTTTGAGACCTACAAATCTTTACTGCTTCTTGTTGGTTACCTGCAAATAGTTCAAAGATAAGTTAAAGGAAATAAATGGGGTCGTACCTTAGCAGTAGTATTGCTTTAAGTGAGTTATGTTCCAATATTCGGTAGTTGCTCGCCCTTCATTGTTCCGAGTTTGTAGGATCCCTTTCCAGTGATCTTGATAACTTAGTATGGTCCTTCCCAATTTGGTCCCAACTTTCCTTTGTTCGGGTTTCGAGTGCTTAGTGTGACTTTACTTAGTACTAAGTCCCCGATATTGAAGTGTCGGAGGTTGGCCCTTCGATTGTAGTATCTCTCGATCCGCTGTTTTTGGGCAGCCAACCGGACAAGGGTGACTTCGCGTCTTTCATCCAATAGCTCCAGGCTTGTATTCATGGCCTTGTCATTTGATTCCTTTGTTGCATACTAGAATCTGACACTTGGTTCTCTCACTTTGACCAATATTAGAGCCTCGTCACCGTAAGCCAATGAGAATGAGGTGGCCCCGGTACCAGACTTCGAGGTCGTACGCCCATAGGACTACGGGTAGGATTTCCTTCCATTTTCCTTTGGCGTTACTTAACCTCTTTTGAGATTTTGGAGTATGGTTTTATTGATCGATTATGCTTTTCCATTTCCACTAGGGTGATAAGGTGTTGACAGGATCCTTTTGACCTTATGGTCTTCGAGAAATTTGGTCACCTTGCTGCCGATAAATTGTTTCCCCTTGTCGCATACAATTTCGGACGACATTCCGAAATGACATATGATGTGATCCCAAATGAAGTTGATGACTTTCTTCTCCCTGACCTTCTTGTATGCCTGGGCTTCCACCCACTTAGAAAAATAGTCAGTTATAAACAATATAAATTGAGCCTTAATGGGTGCCCATGAAAGGGGGCCAACGATGTCCATGCCCCACTTTATGAATGGCCACGGCGACAGGACCGAATGCAACAACTCCACGGTTGGTGAATTACCGGAGCATGTCTTTGGCATTCATAAAATTTCTGTACAAACTCTTTCGCATCTTTTTTCATGTTGATCCAGTAATAGCCGGTTCCGATTATCTTTCGAACCAATGATTCGGTGCTTGAATGATTTCCGTAGGTGCCCTCGTGAACTTCCCTCATAACGTACTTGGTATCTCATGGTCCTAGACATATTATGGGCCATCGAACGTTCTTCTAAACAAGGTCAAGTCTTCGGACAAGCTAAATCGGGCTGCCTTTGTACACAGGATCCTCGATTCTTTTAGATCCGAGGGTAGTTTCCCAGTCTTCAGATATTCAACATATTTGTTTCTCCGATACCAAGTCAAGCTTGTGGAGTTTATTTTGATGTGACCTTCTTCCACTATCGATCTCATGAGTTGTACAAATGTCACCGAGTTGAATTCGACGTCCTCGACCGACGACCCTAAGTTTGGAAAGGCATCGGCTTTACTATTTTGATCTTGAGGTACATGTTGCAAAGTCCACTCCGTGAACCGATGTAATGTTACCTGCAATTTATCTAGGTACATTTGCATTCGTTCTTCTCTGAGCTCGAATGTCCCATTAACTTAGTTCACCACAAGGAGGGAGTCGCACTTAGCTTCGATCACCTCGCCCCCAAGCTTTTGGCTAGTTCGAGACCTGCAATCATGGCCGCATATTCAGCTTCGTTGTTAGTTAATTTCACAATTCTAATAGATTGTCTAACTATATTGCTTGTGGGTGGCTTCAATACGATGCCAAGTCCGGACCCCTTTGTGTTCGAGGCACTGTCCGTAGAGAGGGTCCAGATCCCTAAAGACGTCCCCGAGTTTACAAACAATTCTCTTTCGACCTCGGGTATCAGGGCCGGCGTAAAATCAGCCACGAAATCTACCAAAATTTGAGATTTGATGGCTAATCGGGATGGATACTCAATATCGTACCCGCTGATTTCTACGGGCCATTTGGCCAATCGTCCTGAGAGTACGGGTTTGTGCATTATATTTCGCAATAGGTAAGAAGTCACAACACATATAGGATGGCATCGCAAATATGGTTTCAGTTTTCTAGAGGCGCTTAGCAAATCGAGCGCCAATTTTTCTAGGTGAAGGTACCTAGTTTCAACCTCACCCAGGGTGCTACTAACATAATAAATTGGAAATTGCGTACCTTGCTCTTCCCGAACTAGGACTCCACTTACCGCTATCTCTAATACTACCAAGTACATGTATAGTTGTTCGTCTGCCTTCGGTATGTGAAGCAGTGGCGGGCTCGATAGATATCGCTTGAGTTCTTCCAAGGCCCGTTGGCATTCCGGGGTCCATGAGAAGTTGTTTTTTTTCTTTAGTAACGAGAAAAATCGGTGGCTCTTATCGGAGGACCTCGAGATGGATCGTCCCAGGGCACCAATGGGCCTGTTTACCCTTTGCAGGATCTTCACGTTGTCTACTATCGTGATATACTCGATAGCTTTGATCTTGTTGGGTTGATCTCGATTCCCCGGTTGGATACCATGAACCCGAGAAATTTGCCTGATCCGACTTTGAATGCACATTTCTCCGGATTCAGCTTCATATTGTACTTCTTCAATATATTGAAGGTTTCATGCAAATGCTTTAAATGGTCCTCTGCTCGTAGAGTCTTAACCAACATATCGTCAATATAAACTTCCATGGATTTCCCTATTTGTTCTTCGAACATCCGGTTTACTAAGCGTTGGTAAGTGGCACCAATTTTTTTAACCCAAATGGCATCATGTTATAGCAATACGTGCCGTACTTAGTGATGAAGGAGGTTTTTTCCTGATCATCCAGGTTCATTCGTATCTGGTTGTACCCGTAGTAGGCGTCGAGAAAATTGAGGATCTCGTGGCCGGCCGTGGCATCGATCATGCGATCGACGTTGGGCAAAGGGAAAGAGTCGTTGGGACATGTTTTACTTAAATCCTTATAATCTACACACATTCTCAATTTGTTCCCTTTTTTAGGGACTACGAGTATGTTTGCTAACCATTTCGAGTATTTAACTTCCCGAATGGACCCTATTTTAAGGAGTTTAGTTACCTCGTTCTTGATGAAAGCATGTTTGATATCGGACTGGGGTCTCCTCTTCTGTTTGACCGGGTGGAATTTCAGGTCCAGGCTTAGCTTGTGAGTGGTAATCTCCAGTGGGATCCCTGTCATATCAAGATGGGACCAAGCGAAACAATCTATGTTAGTTATAAGAAATTGAATGAATTTTTCCTGAGTTCAGGGGTTAGCCCCGTGCCAAGGTATACCTTCCGGTTGGGTAGATATTCGATCAATGTGACTTGTTCCAACTCTTCGACCGTTGATTTTGTAGCGTCAGAATCATCGGGGACTATAAAAGATCTGGGAACCCCGTAATCATCGTCTTCATCAGTCTCCTGTTTATCCAATTGGGTCGAGACTGGTGTCAATAATTGCTATTTAGCTTCCTGCTTTGTATCCGAACTCGGTTCCCTTGATGTCACCAGTGTTGATAACAGAATCACTTCTTTGACCGCAAATATTTCCTTTGCGGCCGGTTGCTCCCCGTAGATCGTCTTAATCCCTCCCGGCGTTGGGAATTTTAACGCTTGGTGAAGAATAGAGGGTACTGCCCTCATGTTGTGGATACATGGCCTCCCGAACAGCGCGTTGTACCTCATGTCCCCTTCGATCACATAAAACTTGGTTTCCTGGATGGTCCTAGCGGCGTTTACTGGTAATGTTATTTCTCCCTTAGTACTTTCACATGCCATGTTGAATCCATTTAGAACTCAGGATGCAAGCACGATTTGGTCTTGTAGGCCGAGCTGTTCTACAACCCTCGATCGAATGATGCTGGCCGAGCTACCTGGATCAATTAACACACGTTTAACTCGAGACTTATTCATGAGTATAGATATTTTCAGTGCATCGTTGTGGGGCTATACGATTCCTTCTGCGTCCTCGTCGCTGAAAGACAAGGTTCCTTCTCGTATGTAATCTCGAGTCCGTTTTTCCCTCCTAATGGATACTTTGGTGCGCTTAAACATCGGTCCTTGAGTAACATCGATCCCTACGATGATCATGTGAATGACATGTTTAGGTTCTTCTTGCTTGATTTGTTTATTAAAGTCCCTACTTCTGAAATAATTCTTGGCTCGGTCACTCAAGAATTCCCGAAGATGCCCGTTGTTGAATAACCGGGAAACCTCCTCTCTCAAATGCTAGCACTCCTCTATTCTGTGGCCGTGAGTGCCATGATATTTGCACATCTGGTTTGGATCCCTTTGGTCTGGGTCAGATTGTAGAGGTCGAGGCCATTTGGTATCTTTGATGCGTGCGATAACCGATACGATGGCAGCAGCATCAACGTTAAAGTTATATTCCGATAACCTTGGTGCTTCTTTAGGTCCGATAGGCCTGTCGAAACCGTTCTTACTCATGAGTCCCCAGCTGCTCTGGCCTCGGTCATTTCTCCCTTCATTTTACAAAGAACTCCGCCCAGAACCGCTCTTCTTCGATCCTCATTGTACGGATGATATCGATCCCTGTTCGGCCTTGGTTCACGGTTGATATCTCTCTTGACTCTGTCGATGGGTCTAACAGAATAAACGGAACCGGAATGAGATCCTAGTCGATCATCTTCGACTCTGATCTTCGATTGATATCGGTTATGCACATCAGCCCAAGTGACAGCCGGATATTCTATCAGATTGTGTTTCAACTGCTGTGAAGCCACCAAACTTCAAACATTGAGTCCATGGTTAAAAGCTTGAACGGCCCAATCATCAACGACCGGTGGAAGGTCCATTCGTTCCATTTGAAACCGAGATACGAACTCTCTAAGTATTTCATTATCCTTCTGCCTTACTTTGAAGAGGTCCGGCTTTCTAGTTTCGACCTTGATAGCCCCATCGTGTGCTTTCACAAAAGTGTATGCAAGCATAGCAAATAAGTCAATAGAATTAGGGGGTAAGTTGTGGTACCATATCATAGCTCCCTTTGACCGGGTTTCTCCGAATTTCTTTAGCAATACAGACTCGATCTCATCATCCTACAAGTTGTTTCCTTTGATGGAGCATGTGTATGAAGTGACATACTCGTTTGGGTCAGTCGTCCCATTGTACTTAGGAATCTTAGTCATGCAGAATTTTTTAAGGATTGGCTTTGGAGCCGCACTCGGAGGGAAATGTTTCTGTAAAAACTTCTTGAAATCCAAGCCTTTCAATATCGGCGGCACTCCCGGGATCTGGTTGACCCTGAAATTGTAGGTTTCCACCTTTTTGTCGTTCGCTTCAATTTTCTTCTCCCCTGGTTCTATTTGCTTCGTCAGTTTCTCAAGCATTGTTATGATCTCGGGGTTATTACCCAACTCGTTCCACTCGACCTCTTCGCGGCCGGTTACTCTCTACGGGTGGTCTCTTGAGATTGACCAGGTTCGATTCTGCTCGGTATGCGACTTTGGTTTTGTAACTGAGCTATCGCTGCCTGTTAAGCCTGTAACATTTCGAAGATCATCCGTAGATTGATCCTGTCTCCTCCATTGTTTTGAGTATTCTGCCCTGTCGACCGGGCTCCACCACAGATGCTATTGTCGGGGTCAATAGGGAAGCTTGTGTCGATAGCCACATGCGAATTAGTGTCCAACGGGTCCGCAATTAGAATTCCGAGGGGATTAACGGGCAGTACCTCGCTACCGGGTGCTATGTTATTATTTTCATTGTGGTGACCAAACTCATTGTCAGCAGGTAGAGGTGCTAATTATGAGTTTGACATTTTGAGCTTAAGCCTGAAATCAGAGACACTTCAAAGAAAAAGTGTAAAATAGTGTGTGTTATGGAAATTTATATCAAATAACCACTATTATCCTTAACCCCACGGTGGGAGCCAAACTGTTTACCCTAAAAATCGGATAACAATTAAATTTACAAGTGGTTTTAAGGATACGTGGATTAATTTGACACAAAGCGATAAATTGAATTATAATAAAGCAAACAATAATAAAGCAAATTCAAACCGTGTGACTTGAACAGTTATAGTCTTGAAACGTAAGTTTCACTTGAACTAGATGTAATTCAAATGATATCAAATAGGCAAAATACATAGATTGCCGCCTGAACTATGGATCAAATCCCTGTTACACACTTTCTGACGGCAAAAATTATAATATACACTTAACCTTTCAAAAGTGTGCCTATGACACACTACTTTTGTAGTTGACCAGTCTCATAAAACATCTCTAACTCACGCACCAATAAGATTGCGACACGTGTCCTTGACATAAATTGCAAATCTATCCTCGTCTTCTTCCTTCTTAGGTCTGTAACTTTTTTTAGGATTTAGCTCTCTTTTAGTTACTTTTTTTAATTCAAAGCCACCCCTAATAAATTTCAATTTCTAATTCATTCCAAACATCAAATTCAGCTTGGTGCAAGTGTTTCCATCAAGGACCTATAACACCCACTTGAATTTGAACATGAAATTTCATATTCAAATGTAATTTTTCAACTTCAACCTTTGAAGCTTTGCCGGCAATGGTGGTTTGAACATTACTCCACCCAAATATTTCCCAAACAGTGATTGCAATTCAATTTTCGATCCCGACGACACCACACTTTTTAAAAGAAATATTGATTTAAAAAATATTGATTTTAATGTAATAAACTTGAGATTTGGGTTTCATTGTTCGAGCCACAGATAAACTTCGATTTCTATCTCGAATTTGTAGTTGACATCATTGGGTAACAATTGTTTGGGTTGAATTTCGAAATCAATTGCTGATTTCAAAGACTTCACTGGTAACGGAATGTAAAAATAGTTATTGGGTTCTCGGTTGATGCGAATTTGAGATCTAACACTTTAAGTGGCTTGTTTACTGCTTGGAATTGATTAAGAACTAATTCCTTGAGCTTAAAAACATTTGAATGGACGGATTGAAGGAGGCATTCTGAACTTCCATTGTTGAGTTCTTATGAGTTCAAAACCCAATTAAAGTTTTAGTTTTTTATTTTTATTTTAAAATTTTAAGTAATTTTTGAGTTCACTCGCCATTTTTCTGTGAATAACACGCGAATGCCAGCTAAACAAAGTGGTGTGTCATAGATACACTTTTGAAAGGTTGAGTGTGTATTATAATTTTTGCCGTCAGAAAGTGTGTAACAGGGATTTGACTTATAGTTCGGGTAGTAAGTTATGTATTTTGCCTATCAAATACATAAGAACAGTGGCTTGCAGAAAGAAAATAGTACTCCCTCCGTTCCAGTTTATGTGAACCTATTTCGTTTTTGGTCTGTTCCAAAAAGAATGACCCTTTTATAAATTTGAAAATAATTTAACTTAAACTTACGATTCTACCCTTAATGAGAAAGCTTTTATAACCACACAAATACTCTTGGCCCCCTTTTTGACTTGTTTAGGACCACAAATTCCAAAAGTCTTTATTTTTTCTTAAAATCTGTGCCCAGTCAAACAGGTTCACATAAATTGGAACAGAGGAAGTATTATAATGCTTTGGGATGCGTGCTACGATGTGTTTTACAAATGATTAGACCCCCTTTATATATTAAGGGAGTCATACTTTAGGTACAATTCTATAAAAGGTAAAAGATCCCATGATTTGCTAATTAGCCGGTTTCCCATTGATACATGCCGAGATCCCGCCGTGATACCCGACCGGTTGCGGATGTTTCGCCTCTCGTTATTCGGTCTGGCAATGTTTCGTCGAGCTCATTCGGGGTCAAGGTTGATTCCTGGACCATGGACTCGATGTTCTCGAGGATGGGCATCCTGACCTCGTATCTCGGTTCAATGAATCCCGGGGTCGATCTTCAACCCATTGCATTTCAATCGTGATATGTCGTTCAATAGTTGGACCCGATTTCGACCGTATACAATCATGACAAGAACTACCTATGTGGTCAATAGTAATCTCACAAGTAATACAAAAGATATCAAAAGAATTATACATTAGAGCATCCCACCACAAGTGTAAAGTACTGATAATGCCTTGTCCAATAAAGAAAAGAAGAAATAAAAATTTGTACACCTTCCTCAAGTTACTCTAGTACTCCAGCAGCCTTTTAACTTATCATCTTTTCTTTAAAATCCTTCAAATGAATCAACCTAATAGCAGATTACCTGCAAAATGTTCTTCTTTTCTTCCTTTTTCCCTTTCCTGTTTATTTTTCAATACATTTGGTTCTTTTTCTATGAGTATGTTGGCCTGTTTTCTCAATATGGCCTCTTCTTCTAAGTTGCTTGAACTTAGGTGTGGGTGTATGATACAGAAGCAGATCTTTAATGATCTAAATTTTAAGATTCGAGGTTATGAATCTAGGTACAACTACTAGTGCAGGGATTCGGCAACAAATAATTCAAATATCTAAAAAATGAGATACAAAAACATCTAAATTATTTATATTATGTGAAAAACTTACAAGGTCTCTGAGAAGGAGAAAATATTGATTAATACAAAAATTTCTATATATAAATTATTCCATTTTCTTCAATTTCACCCTAGCTTTTGTTTTAATTTCAGAAATCATTCTCTGTGCCAAATTTCTTGGTCGATTTGGTCAAAGCACCCAAAATTGGCTAACCATATACGGTACAGATCCCACACCCGCATCGTATCTACATGGGTACGGTACCGAAAGTGAAGATTCCGAACGACTTAGCTATTCTTTGCTAATTGGAATGTTTTCTTCAAAAACTCATAAGCAATTTTATCATTTCTATGACAAATTACCCTCAAGATTGTATTAGGATCTGATATGTTCCATCTTCCTGTTGTTGGAGGCATATTATTGTAGATAGTGAAGGAATATTATTATATTAGCATATGAGTTGAAGGGGAGTCTTGGCGTAACTGGTAAAGTTGTTGCCATGTGACCCGGAGGTCACGGATTCAAGCGGTGGAAACAGTTTCTTGCAGAAATACAGGGTAAGGCTGTGTACAATAGACCCTTGTGGTCCGGCTCTTCCTCGCATCCCGTACATAGCGGGAGTTTAGTACACCGTGCTGCCCTTTTTAGCATATGAGTTGGAGAAGAGCTTAAACAGACTATCATATTCTACCCATATAAAGAACCATTTCCTTTATAAATATCAGCTATGGAATTGAAAAATGCTGCTCAAGATACACACATTTCATACCTCGAAAGAACTATATTTAACTGATTATCATTACAATAGTGTGAAAATCAGAACAAAGAGACAGGAGAGAATGATGAAGAAAACTATTGGACTATATAGCTACGATGATCGAATTCTCGAAAAATGCTGCAGCACTCGTGCCAGATCCTCCAAAAATGCATAATATTTGGAGGATCCGATATGTCTGAAGTGACATGCATTTTCGGAGGATCTGACATGCGTGTTGTGGCAATTTTGGAGGATCCGCGCCATAACCATATAGTACACTACCTAACTAAATATGTTAGTTAATATCCTACCATCAAATCTGTGTGTTGGTTGAAGTTTCTTGGCTATTAGTCACCCTATGTTTTTATCCAATCTCCAATTCTTGCCTTAGGACAGCCAATGAATCTGAGACTTCAGCTTTATACACATAAAACTTGCTCACAAACAAGAAAAAGAAGAAGTTCAATAAGTTAAGTACCGCGAAAAACGCATAGTAATAGTCAAGATGAGATGCATTCAAGTTGTTTAAGATCCATCCTCTGTGATTCCCATGCTTTTTGGTAATATCAGAAACTGTAGAAAGCAAGAAACTACTAATGAAATTCCCAACACCAAGACTTGTCATAGAATATGAAGTTCCTAAACTCTTCATCCCTTCTGGTGCTTGATCATAAAAAAACTCAATCTTAGCTACTTCCAAAAATGCATCAGCTGTTCCCATAAGAATAAACTGAGGTAGCAAAATCAATATAGATAATGGTACTTGTTTACCATTTTCAACTAGGTTATTGTCCTTAGCTACACTAAGTCTATGCCTTTCGACGAACGATGCTACTAACATGATCACAATATGGAATGCCATTCCAATTCCCATTCTTTGAAGTATATTTATACCTCTTGGATTTTTTGTCAATCTTTTGGTGATTTTCATGAAGAAACGATCGTAGAGCACAACGGAGACTAGCAACGATAGGGTAACGAATGCACCTAAACTAGCTGGAGGGATACTGAAATTACCAATGTTTCTCTTTAGGGTTGTGCCTTGTTTGACAAAAAGTGTGTTGATTTGAGCTATCATTGTACTTGGAATGAATGTAGCTATCAAGATTGGTATCATCCTTAGCATTTGCTTTGTTTCTTCCACTTGTGTTACTGAACATAACATCCATGGATCAGTTGTATCTGTTTTTACACATGCTTTATTCAGAAACCTGCAACAAAATATTTTACATGATTATCGTGTCATCCTAGGCAAATAACAACAACAACAAATCTTACAAGTTGGGTCCTTAGAGAGTAATGTGTACCCAAATCTTACCCCTACCTTGTGAACGTAGAGAGGATATTCCCTCTAAAGTAATGTGAACGTACTATGGATTCTTTTTCTTTGCTTTCTTATCCTATTTTGGTGTGTGTTTTCTTGTTATTCATGGGCTTAGAAACCTATATAATAAATGGACACATAAACAAAACAAGTAATCCCTCACTCCAATTTTTATGACGCTCCCCCTATTTTGAAAAGTTCTAAAATTTTTGATACCATACCACTTTTACAATTGTCAAAATTTTAAACTATTCACACTTTAATATATATTTTCTTCCATCATCATTACTACTCCTAAACTATTATCGGTGGCAAAGCCACATGGTCATAAGAGTGATCAGTTGATCACCCTTCGTCGAAAAATTACACTGTATATATAGGTAAAATATTACGTTTTAGAGATATATAACACATATTGAACACCTTTTGTCGGGGATTTTTTTCACTTCTTTCAAATTTAAATACCCTTGGGAAAATTTTTAACTTCACCACTGACTATATTAATCAATCCAATATTTTAAACTATGCGTCCAGTAAAATATTATCATATATAGATGAGAACTTGTTTCTACTAAGTGTGAGTTCTAAATAAATAAGGAATGTAAAATGCTATTATCGTTGGATTACACCATTTGTGTAAAATTTTGGGAAAACTATACAGAATAAAGCGATAAAATATATATTTTGATATATTAATGTCGATACAAATACATGTATATTTTTATATTGGCTAGGGGATGTAATTAATTTCGGCGAACCGGCCAAATATATAACTTGCCGTAAAATTTCTATACGTGCATTATTAGTGTAAGATAACTAAGAGACAAAATTAAATACAAACCTTAATGTAGGTGTGGAGTCAATTCTGAATTTTCCATTTTTGGTATATTCTCCCAAATCAAGCTGATACAACTCTTTTGGATCAGTAGGGACTGTAACTTTCCATTTCCTTAAGGCAGCTATAATGACCTTAGCCATTCTTGTAAATGGGCTTCCTCTGGGCTTTTTATGCCTATAAAAAGATGATCCAGCCAAAAATATCATTATTGATATACCAAGGCCCACTGTTGGAAGCCCATATCCAAGAGTCCAGCCCACATTATCTTGAATATACACAAGCACAGTGTTAGCAAAGAGAGTTCCCAAGAAAATACTAAACATCCACCAATTGAAAAAAGAAAGCTTTTGAGATTTCTCTTTTGGATGAAACTCGTCGAATTGATCGGCGCCGATCGTCGATATGTTGGGCTTCGTGCCGCCCGTGCCGACGGCTAAGGTGTAGAGTGCACCAAAAAACACAGCTAGTTGAAGTGTGGATGCTTTCTTGCAGTTAGCTGCAGTTGGATTGACACAAGGAGGTGGCTTTAGGCCATGGACTGATACAGCTAGTGTTAGTAGAAACATACCCTGTTACAATTTTAATAGAATTTGGTTAATCATGGAGTATAATAAGTATGTAGAATACTCTTGACATACCATAATGATTAGCTCACGCATGGTTCAAAACTCGGTAAATATCTTAAATATCAAGTTTATGGTCCGCTGTAGTGTTTAGCCTTGGGGTAACAGTAAAGTTGTCTCAGTGTGACCTATAACTTTCGAGTTCGAGCCGTGAAAGCAGCCATTAATGCTTGTTTTAGGGTAGACACTCTACCTCATATCTCTTCAAGTGCGACACTTCTCTGAACCTTGCATGAATGCGAGATGTTTTATGCACCAGCCTGTCCTTTACGGTCCGCTGTAGGGTTTGCACTCGTGACATAGGCTTAATCCACACATCTCTTAGCACTGAACCAAAGCCTTATGACTCGGGTAGAGTGGTCATTAAGAGCATTATTATTAGAAGTTTACATGTTTATGAACAATATAAAATAGAATTCTTCTGTCTACCTAGGACTATAAGATTGAATTTTCAGTTACACCTTAATTCCCGCTTGTCAACATTTTCTTGTTTCAGTATATTTGTTTTAAAAAGGTTAAAATAAAAGTACACCAAATAAAATGAGATAGTATTAATTTTTTCCTCATAAAAACTTCTAAAAATTCAGTTGATATATTTATATCCGATTTAATGTAAATCATGTTACTATCAAGAAATAGTCAAACCGGATTAGTTTGAACAACTTGGAAAAGCTACTTGCACAAGAAAACAAACTATAAATAAGAAAAGAAAAAAAAAGGGGGGGGGGGGGTATGTGTATCTTATTGGAATATATAAGCAAGCAAAATTCCAAAAGTAGATTCTCTCTAGCTAGATACATTGGAGTCACAGTAATGGACTCTGCTGACAAATGCTAAGTACAAGAAATATCATACTATTACCTTTGTCATGACTTCATCTTTTTGTATTTGATTTATATTTTTTGGTAATCACGTCGTATCTAGCAGAAAAGGACAACGTAATTTATCAACTTGTCAAGTTACACATTAAAAGGGAGCTTTGCAGCAACTATAAAGTTATCTCCGTATGAACTATATATTATGGATTCGAGCTACGAAAACAGTCACTAATTCCTACATCACATCCCAAGAGATACAACCCTTAAGGATACTTTATACACCGGGTTGTCCTTGAGTTAAAGGGAAATGGTTTATGGCTAATGGCCTTTTCCTTACTGTATATTTTACTAGTACCAGAGCAGGACCGTTCATGGTCAATTCTTTTCATTTCGATGACCTATAGCCAATTAAAATAATCAAAATTATTGTAGGATGCGACAAGAGACAAGCGTACAAGTATGGGTCTATTTATGTCACCATCTGAAATGTTCATATATAGGGCAAATAAATAGAAGGAAAAAATATTCAACTTCAAAATTTAATTAAGAAAATGAAGTATTGGAGGAGTAAATGAAACATCGTCATAAATTATTGGTGCAACGATTAATAACGACAATGTGGGATTATTACTAAGACAGCTCGTCAATTGGAATATTCAATTAACCTTGCAATTATAGAGTATTGGAAATATTACACTCCATAATAATCATATATCCTTCTCAGGAAATCAGTAACCCGTCAACATTACATCTTTAATATAATGATGGAATATAAAACACAGTCAAACTTTTTTATAACAGTCATCATCTATAATAATACTTTACTATAATGACTATTTTTTTTTGGGAACTAATTTTTCATGTTATGTTACACAAAGGATATATGTTATATATAATAATACTTCATCATAGCTACCAAAAAATATCGGAACAGGCAAAACTGTTATAGATATGTTTAATTGTTGGATGTCACTTATAACAGAGGATTCAAACATGTCCTATGTACTTTTGGCACTAGGCGATTATAGTAACATCATCATCTCGGTGATGTTGTGTTGTTCTATGACAAAGTAGACGTGTTGCGCCTCAATCCGAAACAAGTTAGTATTTTCAGAAAAAATATATGTATACAGTCTAATTTCTCTATGACAATCATCATTTTATAATAAGTCTTCTCTATAACGGCCAAGCTTTCTTTGGAACCAATTTTTCATATTATGCTATAATATATGTGTTATATAACATTATTTCACTATAGTAGCCAATTTTTTAGAACAAACGAGACTGTTATAGAAATCGTGTAATGAGTTAGAGTAGAGGAGTAGTGACGTACCAAGAGATAAATAGCAGAGGCAATCAAGAAAGTCCAATAACGTCCAAGAAAAGCGTCAGCAAAGTAGGCGCCCAAGATAGGAGTCATCCAAATTGTGCCAACCCAATTTGTCACATTGTTTGAAGATTTCACTGTGCCTTGGTGCAGTTTCTCAGTTAAGTATATTACCAAATTTGATGATATTCCATAATATGCCATACGTTCGAACACTTCATAAACTGCAATATTCAATTTAAACAGTAAGTCAATAAAGCAAGAGAAGTTAAAGTAAAAGAAGGTAGACGAGAAATTAAGGAGACAAATTATTTAATATGATCATAGACCGATTAAGGATATTAATGTGATGGTAGCGCAATATTCTGCTCGACCAGTGCCCCTTAAAGGCTTTTACTGTTCACAATATCAAGTGATTTAAATTAACTATTTTTAAGGTATATACATATACATACAAGATTTTTGCAAAAAATTTACGAAGTACACGTAACCCTTCGGTATAATCGATAGATCTTTGGTTTGTTTAACTCATTATAGTTGGTTGGGAGACTTTGGTTGGTGCAACTCAAAAGATATGCAGGAAAAGGATCCAAATTATATATCCAAAGAATTGCAGAAATGGCAATACATTTAATTTTCGATATGGCTGACGACATAAATTATTTACTATTTTTTTTTTTGTATTTCGCTAACAATGAAAAAGAACTACTTGTACAGCCTTCTTACCCTTTCCCCCCTAGAGGACTTGTAGGAGGTATCAGTAAATCACATTTGAGTAAAACTAAAAATTAACAGTTTGGTTTGATACACGAAATATCCCACGTTTACATAAGTTTCAGAAAAAAGGCTTCTTAACCTACCATATGTAATACAGTAAGTCCTAAAAGCTTCTTACATTTTTGTCGACTTAACAATTTTTATTAGACATAATGTAATCATAGATGTAGCTTATAAATTTGGAAAAAAAGACCAACGTGTAATGGGAAAGAACTGTCATAGTGCTGCCATTAAAATGAAACTTTTCTTGAAAATTGATTACAATATAGTAAGGAGTAGGGACCTTAAGATATGTCACTAGTACGAGGGACCAGGAAGCTGCATCCCCAGTTGAAGGACCTAACCTCATTGGCGAATGCAGCTGAACTCATTACTTTTGATACGGAGTGTTAATTTATATGTAAATATTTACTAAATTTACAACAATTAATACATATGAAGCCCATAATTTAAAATAGAATTTGTTCAATATTAAGAATTTTAAAGATTGAACCTATAGAATTTAAATTTTGAATTCACCCTTGTACTAACACCAATAGTAGTTAAGTTCCACTAGGTTTTCTTTCTCATTGTGTGACACAGATTTTAATACAGTAACATGGGGTTTGCATTATTGGAAGATAACTCGCAGCAAACCACCCCACCCAAAAGAGAACGAAACGTGTGTGTAAAAGCAGCAACTATTGGCTAGGATAACAGAGGTAGAGTTAGCATTTTGAAGTTTATTCGGGAATCTAATAAAGTTAAGTTACTGGAATTTAAATTAAAAGTACATATTCAGTTAATTTCTTAAGACAAATACGTAATTTGAACAAAAGCTACTGAGTTCGGCCACAACCGAAGGTTGAGTTCTAGCCCCGCCCCAATAGGATAGAACAGTGTATATTGCTTCACTGGCAAAGAGATTAATCAGGTGAATAAAGGTTTGGGGAGAAGATATATGATTCCTGCAGCTTTAATTTACAAAGGGATAAGCTAAAGAAATTAAAGACACTAGACATTGATGGTTCTTATGGAGCTTTGGCATGACTAATGAAGCGATATATATAAACAGTAAAGAATTTATATAGCCGACCTTAACTTATTTGAAACTGAAGCGTCATGCCATTGTTATCTGTGTATTGGGAGTATTGGGGGAGGTTTTCTTTTTCTTTTTTTTATTTTTGGGGGGGGGGGGGGGGGGAGGGAGCTAAGAGACCATACCCAACAATGAAGGAACAAGCTTTCCATCCACCTCTCTTGGATCGAAGAACAGGATTGCCTTTGAGATCCACTGTTCCATCTTTTGTATATCCATCATCATGCCCATTTTCATCCACATGAGAAGTTGCCATGAGTGCAGAAAATGGATGACCCCTTTATTCTTGTTATGCTAGAATTAAGTATGCATTGAGAAAGAAAAAACTTGTTTTATATCTTAGCATATCAAGTATGCCTTGGCTGCTGCCTTTATATAGACCTCATCTTCTTGCCTTAGCCATTCAAGAGCACTTTAAGTTAAATGTATTTATAATGCAAAAAATATTTATACAATCAAAGTCATTAATAAAATAACTGCAAGCAAATACTCATGATAAATATTGATTAAAAAAAGACAGCTCGGTGCACAATGCATCCCGTGTTCATGCAGAGTTTGGGGAAGAACTGCACCTTCAGGGGTGTGATGTACACACACTATCCTAATGCAGGCATTAGTGGTTGCTTTCACAGCTTGAACCTATGATCAATAGGTTACTTTACCATTGCTTCAAGTGTTTGTATCAAACATAGTTATCTTAAAATAAATTGAGAAATTGTCACTGTCTATTAAATGCAAGAATTGTCTTTGCAAGTTGCCTAATAAAGGTAATATTATTTCTTTCCTTAGGAGATTGACTAAGAAGGAGAAAGAAAAGAGATAAAAGGCAAGTAGTGGTACCCATGTTGACTATCCACTCATTTTTCATGCTATTGAAGGAAAACTCAAATTTTAGGTTGCGTGTCAAATGATTGATATTATCACTTTCGGACCAGAATCACTTTGTGTTCAAGAGCGACTCCATCAAATTGGATCAATCATTAACGAGTAATTCTAATGTAAACGGATTTGGTCATAAAGATACATAAATAATACTCCAAAGATATATCACGTGTGCAAGTATTTTTGTTCTTCTTGGCATCTATTATTTTAACACAAATATTTTAAGAATTTAATGTAGATTCATACATTTCTTTTTGGGATATACGTAATACCCCTTGTTACTTGTCCCGAACTTTCAATTGCATACCTGAACTTTTAGGTATAAATATCACATTTTAAGCCTATGTGGCACTCAGGGGCGGATTTAGGGGCGGAAGGGGCGGATGCGAACCCGCTTCTCCAAAAAATTACACTGTATATATAAGGTAAAATCTATTTTTTACCTCAATATATTATGTTTTGAAATTTGAATCTCCTTAGCATAGCCCAAAAGTATAAAAATGGCACCTACAACATTTTTATGCAATCCTAAATGGAATTATATAACGTAGTGGAATTATTTTATGTACACGGTTCGTTATAAGTTATAATTAACATCTATAAAATATGTTGAATATATTTTTATAAATAAGTTACATATTTAAATTGAACTCAGGTGATAGCTCTGATTTAACCAGCATAAACTAATTAAAGTGTATCGTCAAGTTTAATTTAAATTCTTCATATATAGATGCCGCTTGGAAGCAGCTGAGGGTCGTCATGCCAGCTTACCCAGGGGCACGTTTGTCATTTCAACTTAATTTTTTAATTTATCCTACTCAGCAATAAGTTATACTTTATATTGCACATGTTGTACTTTGGAGAGAGAGTTTTCCCAATTTGCATAAAAGTCTCATCTGCTTTTCTTCTTTGTGATTCAGATTATTATTTTCGTGTATTCCCTGTAGTGTTCACGCCCATCTTCTCTTGCTGTGGAGTAACCCCTTCACCAGGTATCAAAATTGATGCTTCTGATTCCTAAAGATTCTTCTTTTGTTCGAATTTGAATTCTCTGAGTTTGTATTTCTTTTTCTTAAAATTTTCTCTGTTTCTCAATTTGGGTCTCTCTTGAATTTGCTCTACCTCTAAGATTTGATCGTTGTATTTGGAAGTAATTACTTCTCTTCTTCTTCTTCGTGTGTTACTTCTGGGTTTAATAAGTCTAAGGAATCACCAATTATTTGCTAGATTTCAATTTTTTTCCTTAGGCGGCTTTGCTTTCAGTTTGCCTACTAGGTGTTTGTAAAATTGCCTTCTGAACTTTAGTTTTGCACACAAAGAGAATGAGATGAGAATCAAAGTATTAAGGGATGAAAAGACTGTTAGCTTCCATGATGATGAAACCATAGTGATTTGCACTGATTGTTCGTGGAAGACAGACTTAAAAGAGAACTCAAGAATATACCTTCTTTTTTGCTTAGAAGAATGTTGATATTTGAATAAATGAAGTCTATTCTTTAAAATATGTACTTTCCACTAGCATCATAGAAAGGAGGAGGGGCACTTGAAATCTTATTGATATTCTTTTCTAAGGATTGTCGTGCATAGGAAGCACTATATTTATATGCACTTACCACAAAAATAAAAAAAAGAGACATTGACCACTGTAGAAAAACTATTTGTGATGAACTCTTTGAATTAAATCCTGATATGATTTGCGTACAAGTAATTGCAATTGCCTCTTGCTTATTGGTATATTTAGATATGTCCATACTTTAGATATGAGACTGATCGAGGAAGCATAATTTGTGCTAATAACTCTCTTCATTTTCTCCCTGTACTCAAGTGAGTTCAACCTGTGGAGTGCTATCCAGATTTTCTACAAACAAATGGTTGTCGAACTTATTAGTTTTCTATATAGTTTTTTTTGAAGAACATGTATTTTTTGAAATTATGATGATTTAAATTCATTTTGTGTAGTTACTACAGTAATGAAGAAACTTCATAATCTTTCAAAAGCTTCTTTATTTGCTTTGAAACTTGATGTTATACTAGCACTCAACAATAGTAAAATAATGACAAAGATGTTACTGATAAAAGAGGGCGAATACAAGTACCACCTAAATATTTGGAGAGCTCAGAAGTATGGAGTTAAATCTCATCATATGCTTACAACGATTTGCTTGATAAGATATAATTCTTTCTTTCGAGTTCACGAGTAGTATATGAAAACTTTATAATAATTTTGAGATTGAATGGATGGAAATGTTTTCTTGATATGCTTATTTGGAATTTACATCTAATAATTGCATTATTGTTCCTAATAATAGGACTTAATTGTATTTGTGGGCAGATGGATTAGCTGGAATGTTTGCGGTTGCAGTATAAATGAAACATTCATCAAGGAAAAAGGTAATGCTCTGACATTTTAGTAATAATATGCTCAAAAGTATAAGACTGAACCACCTATGCTCTTCTACATGACGGCTGATGGCCTTTCAGGCTTTCCTTACTTGGTTTGAACATAAAAATGTATAGTTACTTTAGCTGCATTTTTAGCCGTTCATGTTACTTCAGATGAGTACACATACTTCTCACACTTGAATACGCATTTCATATGTTCTGCTCATCAAGAGAAGCACAACTCTTTCTTTTGCTCTCTATTCTCAATTTGAATTACTGGAATGTGCTATGAGCGAAGTTTCAGTGTATGATTTTGCTTTTTGTAACCAATGTAATAAGAATTCTGAACATCCCCCCTCCACACCCTAAAAAAAGGGAAAAAAGAAATTAGTTTTTGTTCCTTCATAAAGTAAAATATTCTTTACTCTATTATTCACGACACATCACTTTCTTTGTACCAAAATAGGGGATAATGAGAAAAGAAGGTATTTCATATTTTTTCTTCAAAAAAGTAATTTTAGCTTGCATCAACATGTCTACTGCTATATTAAAATGTGCTGACCACTTTTCTTATTACTCAAACTATTTGATTCAAACTAAAATTAAATTGCTCTAGATTGTTGCTTAAATACCTAGAAAACAAAATTAATGTTCATTCTAAGCTGGATATAAGACCCTTATAACACATAAGAAATGCATACAAAAGGCAGTTGTTGTTCGGTTTCTCTTCAAAAGGTGCAAAGTAAAAGGAGTGTCTTTAAGAGTAACTTCATGGAGTTCTCTCACAAACTGATAAAGAAAAAGCAAAGAGCATTTCAGTTTTCATGTCTTTTTCATTAAAATACTTCTCCATAAAATAATGTTATTAGCAATGTTACCTCAACAGTTTGAAAATCAATGACTTATGTTTCAAGCAAAATATTGCATAGAAATTTCCTTCATCAAACCTGTTGCATTAGTAAACTGTGCCTTTAGACCTCAAAAGTACTCTTGCTTATTTTGTGAAGTTTCCCTGCTTCATTATGAAAATGGAATATTAAGCAGCAGTCCTTTGATTTTTAGTTCTTTACTTTGAACTAATGGCTGAAGAAAAAAAGACATCAAGACAAACAAGAAACATTGACCAATTAGGTGCTATTGTGAGTCGCCAGTTTTATGACCGTTATGCTAATATGCAACACCATAAAAGGTTAAATAAATCTCAGAAATGATTTGAAATGCTGATAAGTCAACCACTTATAATGGAGAAAGACCAGAATCATATAAAAAACTGAATCTAACGGTAAACATTCATTTTTTTCCTTCAAAAAAATCACTCAAGTCCCCACTATGGGACCTTGAAGGTGGATTTTATATCATCAGAGATTGGTACAGTTAGACGAGGGCAAAACCAAGCCTCTGAAAGTGTTACATCAGCTACAATTAGATCATCTGAATAAGGTACCTCAGTACTGGTGCTTTATGTTATTCGGACTGTCCGAAAATGTCATCAGGTGAGTGTCAGATCCTCCAAAAGTAGTGTATTTTTGAAGGATACGATATTTTGGAGAGTATGAGCAATGTAGCTGAAAAGAATTAACACAATACTTCATTATGTCCTGTAATTATGGTGCGATCCCAAAAGGACAAGAATCATAATTGTAGAAAAAGCTTGGCAGGATACGCGAGAGTTTCTATTTATTTTTTCTTTTTAATTCTAAACTTTGAAAGTTGTTTAACTTAAGAACATCTATATTTTAAGAAAAAGCTATAATTCAGAGTGACAAGGGAATAACTAATAAGAGTTGTTAGGTCGGGGATTGGGTCTACATTAATAGGCACATGATTGGCAACTGATTTCCAGAAGTTAGTTTTAACAACTTCTTTTCCTCTTCTGCCCTTTGTATAAATAATAATTAGTTGATTGTAAAGACATTCAGTTTGTGATGGATCAATAAAAGTCTTCTCCTCTTTTCTTTAAAGCTTTCTCGATTATCATCTTTATGGAATTTATTCAGGAACAGTTCTTCCGCATTGGAATACTATTTACTTTCCATTTTTAATTCAGCTTGTATCGCTTGATGAAAAATGTATTCCTAAATATCACCTTCATTCCTGCTCTAACATACTTGTTTCTGACTAGCTAAAAAAATACACCTGGCTTAGCTTAAGTCAAGCTAAACTTGCACTTTTTATAGTAACTTTAATGTTCGAGAGCCAATTTGCTGACACATCAAAGCGAAACAACAATCACTTTGAGCTGATGCCGTGCCTTGTCTTCATTTCAAAGAGAGACTTGTGAAAGCATTAGGGATAAACCTGGATACAGGAACGGCAAATACATGTTTTAGTTTGTTAGTATGCTGCAAATGATATGTTCTTCCGCTGAATATTGTACTTTACTTTGTATGTTGATAAACAATATTTGTCCAAATACACTACGCTATAACATAAATAGAGAAATTCAAAAATAGTCAGATTTATAAGTGGTCATTCAAAAATAGTCACAATTTTAAAAGTAACCGAAATTTAGCCACTTTTCATGTAAAGATAGATCTGAACGAAAATACTTTTCAAAATCCAGAAAATACTCCAGCATAATATACTGGAGATCGGTGCACCTGTGTATGAACTTCCAGCAAAATAGTGACTATTTTTCAATAACTTTGCGAACGCTGGCTATTTTTGAATGACCAGTCCGAAAACTGGCTAACCCGTACTATTTTTACTAACATAAAGTGTTGGGCCCGTGATTGTACTTTACTTTGTATGTTGATAAACAATATTTGTCCAAATACACTACGCTATAATATAAATAGAGAAATTAAAAAATAGTCAGATTTATAAGTGGTCATTAAAAAATAGCCACAGTTTTAAAAGTAATTGATATTTAGCCACTTTTCATGTAAAGATAAATCTGAACGGATATACTGTTCAAAATTCGGAAAATACTCCAGCATAATATACTGGAGATCGGTGCACTTGTGTATGAACTTCCAGCAAAATAGTGGTTATTTTTCAATAACTTTGCAAACGCTGGCTATTTTTGAATGACCAGTCCGAAAACTGGCTAACCCATACTATTTTTACTAACATAAAGTGGCACGGGCCAATCCCATCTAGTAACATAATAGCTATGACCTAATTAATTTCGTCCAATCTTCAAAGTCTCCAAATAGATTTTGAATTTTAAGAGTTTTTGTTCAGAAAAAAATTATGAAAAATTTAACAAACATCTTTAATTCTCAAAAATTCATCTTTAAGAAGATTATTGCTGAAATTACGGATGCGAAACCATAATTTTAACTTTATGAGTTCGGATTTAGAATGACTATTTTAACTGCTAATAGCTAGTGATGTTTGGCCATAATGCTATATTTTTAGTAGATTACCCGCCTTGCATATTGTTAGTTTTAGCGCTTAATTATGCGACATTTGAGCTAAATTATGTTATTTTATATGTAGGAGCACCAGAAGATAAAGACGAGTGAAGGTTGCATGAAAAGATGATGAAAATACAAGAAAAGAGTACAAAAGCACGAAGTACCCAAGCTTGGCACCAGGCCGGGCGTCGTCACCTCTATAGCACACTGCTCCTCGCTATAGACCTCACCCCGCGTGGCTTAAGGCGAGCTCAACTTCGCCTTACACTAGCCCTCGCCTGGCTTATGGCGTGCAACAGACCAGGCCTCGCCTGGCTTAAGGCCTGGTCCACCAATCCGCGAATAAATTATTTCCTACTCAATTTTGGACTTGGAGACTTCTACTCTAGCCTATAAATACTCCCTAAATATGTCTTGGGGGGGGGGGGGGGATTGAATGTTTTCGAGAGGGATTCAACCTAAGGAGGCAAGAACACACTAGGAGCAATATAGAGAATTCTTCTACGAGTTTTTTACTTTCTTCTTCCAATTTTTCATTATTGGTTATGAAGTTTAGTATTGTAGTTTTATATACTATTATGAATAGCTAATTTGTTATCTAGGGTTTTGATGGAGCCTATTGTAGGATGATTTTTCTACTGCATTTAATATAAAATTGGCGTTGATCTTTCTCTACTTGTTCAACTACGCTTTCTTTGTTGTTGATTGAAGAGCTCTCAATTAACTATGCCTATTTAGTGTGTATTGCTTGGAAGATGGTATATATTTAGGTAGTTGTTGAACAACATCACTCCTAACGTATATGAAGAATCAATACAGAGGGTTTAAAGGTGGGATTAGGAATAATAAAACCTTGGTATGATTACAGTGAGAGGTGAATTAGTGTCAGCTAGCATAGTTCGGAAGAATACGTCTAGTAAATTGTGGTAGTTACTCGGAAGAGAATTACGACAGTAAATACTCACAGACGGTAAAGAATGCTTAGGCGATATTATAGGAGACATAGCGGGAAGGATTCCGACAATTGAAAAAATCATAACTCTAGACCTCCTTAATTTTGTCACCAACCCTTCGTATCTTACTTGTTAATTCATTCCTTTAATTTGTCAGTTAATTAATTAGACAAGAGAATCTTTATATTTATAACTTAGGAATTGTTTGAGCTTGTCTTCTTGGTAATAGTGAACAGTTGTAGCTAAACCTTAGTTCTCTGTGAGATTCGACTCCGGACTCTTAGACCGGATTATATTTGCAGCAACCGCTTATCCTATTTAGCACTAGAGTTGGGCGTGAACAACTTTTAGCGTTGTTACCGAAAGATTAATGGTGTTATTAATTATAGTTAAAAGAATTGCTAGAATTCTTAGTTTAGTCAATTTTCTTCATTTTAAACTCATTATACTTTAATTCTGACGTTTGTAGTCTTGTGTATTATAGGTACATGCCTAGAAACTCCTCAAGAATAGTGAACTGTTTGAAGCATTACCAGACCCTGAGAAAGCTTTCAAGGCACTAAATCGAGCAAACAAAAAGGACAAAAGACAACAAAACCCAACAGAATGAATTGAGCTAGACATGGGTGACGTTATAGACAATCAAAACAACAGAAACATTGGGAAAGACCCAAACAATTAGGGGGTGGCACCTCTTGTTCCAGAAACAACCCTTTATGATTGGGCACAACCTGTCGCTGAAAATCCGGCAACTGCAATTGCAGTACCTCGAATACAAGCGAAATCATTTTAAATCACGAACAACATGCTACATATGCTGCAAAAGAAGGGACTGTTCTCGGGGTCTTACGTTGAAGATCCACAACAACACTTCAAAAAATTTCTGTCAATTTTGTGTCACGCAAAGGCAACTGGATGTAACACCGAAAGGAATCAGACTGTTGTTTTCATTCTCAATGATGGGAGAGGCTAAGACTTGCTCACTTTGGTCCACATAAACTCCATCACCACTTGGGGGAATTAGTCAAGCAGTTTTTGAACAAATTCTACCCACCTAATAAGACTTCCAAGCAAGTTGATGAGATATTAAGCTTCAGGCAGAAACCAACTGAAATATTGCGAGAAATATGGGAGAGGTTTAAAGGGATGTTGGTCAAATGTCCACACCATAGCATTCTAGATTAGATATTGGGACCAAGGTTCTATATAGGATTGGCATATATCTTGAAGGCCAATGTTGATATTTCAGCAGTTGGAGCATTTGTAGCAGATCATTCAGAAATGTAAGGTCTTACTAGATAAAATGGCTCAAACTTCAGGATGGATGACAAGATACTCTACAATCACTCCTATAGTACATTCAGTAGCTCTAAACCCAAAGAACTCAATAGCTAAAAATATGGCCACTCTGATGACGCAATAAGTATCCTCACTAAGAAGATTGATGAGTTGGGCCAACAGTAGGTGCACATAGTTGACATGACAAATGGAGGATAATGCACACCATGCATTAATCCACCATATGTATGCTCGTGGAGTGGTGAAAGTGACTGTCATAACTACCAAGAGAATATGAACTATGTGAGCAACTTTGGAGGCTAAAGGCAAGGTGGCCAAAATAGGGGGCACCAGAATCGGCAGAATAGACCAGCCCATCAGCAGTACAATAACAACAACAATCCTGGAGCTATGCGACCATAGAGTAAAGTCGTACCATACCAAAGGCAACAGGGATACAATCAGCAAAATTAACAGCTAGCTTGTCAACAGCCTCAACAACAATAGATAGTGAGGTAAGATGATGGGTTGTCTAAAATTAAAGAAATGCTGCAACAACTCATTGGGTCCAATGGAAAATGCAAGAGAAAGTTGAAGCACATGATTCAACGATAAAGGCATTGAGATTCAATTAGGGCAGTTATCGAAGACTTTGAATAATCATCCCCAAGGGACGTTACCTGCAGACACACATGTCAATCCGAAAAAGCAAGGCCCGAAGCATCTGATGGCGGTGAATCTAAGAAATAGTATAGATATTGATCCAGAGCAACAGATTGCTCGGGAAAGTCAACCAACTACAACACATGTTCTCACACCTCTTGAGGTAGATGAGTCAATTGAGCTAACAGAGGTAACAATATAATAGGCCCAAGAGGAACAAAGAAAGGAAAAGGGAGGTTACAAAGGAAACTAAGCAAGGGCAGGAGAAAAAAATCTGAAAAAGTGCTTGAACAGAATCCCATCCAAGTCACAAGAAGGAAGAGACCTCCAGCTCCCTTCCTGCAGAGGTTGGCTAAATATCAGAAGGATGAGCAATATAAAAATTTTTGGATATGTTGAAGCAGATTCAGGTGAACATCCCACTGATTGATGCCTTGAGGGAGATGCCCGGTTATGCAAAAATTATAAAGGATACCTAGAAAATGTGACATTGACTCAGACCTGTAGTGTTGTTGTGACAAGACCTATAGCTGTCACGACCCAAATACCTAACCCGTCGTGATGGCGCCTATCATGGTACTAGGCAAGCTGATATTTTCAAAACAATTTCAACATTTAATAGAAATGAGTTAAGACATTTAAAAATAATCAAAGTTTACATAACAACGGGTAAACCCAAAATATAAGTGCGGAATAATAGCCCGACATCGGGGTGTCACTAAGTCATGAGCATCTATAACCAGTCTAGAATAAGAGTTTACAATAGTCTGTGCTAAATGCCAGAAAAGAAAAGAAAAAGATAACAAGGAAGGAGAGACAAGGACCGCGGACGTCGGCAACTACCTCGTAAGTCTCCGATAGTCGACCGCACACGAACTCAACGACCTCCATGACCGGTCTCACCTGAATCTGCACACAAGGTGCAGGGAGTAACGTGAGTACTTCCTACTCAGTAAGTAACAGAAACAAATAAGGAACTGAGAAGCAGTGACGAGCTATACAAATACAAATCATATCAGAAATATCAATAAAGAATAGACATGCTTTCAAATCCGGCAGTTTAAGTGAAAACAGTTCGAACTCAAGTAAATCAGATATAAAATCTTCCAGAAATTTGCACAATAATGACAGATATAGACTAAGTGCAACAACCAATGAAAGCAAGTACAACCTCTTAAGGCAACAGTCACGCTACTCATCTCCACAGCT
Organism: Nicotiana attenuata; assembly: GCF_001879085.1. Lineage (NCBI taxonomy): Eukaryota > Viridiplantae > Streptophyta > Magnoliopsida > Solanales > Solanaceae > Nicotiana > Nicotiana attenuata. The sequence goes on along the minus strand of NW_017671254.1, from coordinate 197,108 downwards.
AAAACACTCGACTCTCAGCCCTCAATACTCACACTCAATAGGTACATGCGCTCACTGGGGTTGTGCAGACTCCGGAGGGGCTTCTTCAGCCCAAGCGTTATATCGTTGTGGCGTGCAGCCCGATCCGATATATAAACAGTCATAAGGCTCGTTGCAGCGTGCAACCCAATCCAATATACACATATATTACTCTGAGGCATGTTGCGGCGTGCGACCCGATCCATATACACTCACATAGCTAACAGCTCGGCACTCAGGCCCTATCTTAGTGACCAACCTCTCCAGTCCCTCGAGCTCTCAGAAATCATATAAATCAGCCCAAACATAGATAATAATAATATGTGTCAATAATAAACAAGAAGAGACGGAGGTATGATACGCAAGTAATATCATGAAAGTGAATAAAACAGCAAATAACAGTTAATTCAGCAAGTACACGACCTCAACGGGTCCTAACAATGATATCATAAGGCCTAAACATGGTTTCTAACATGATCTGCAGTTAAATTTCCATAAAACAGAGGGAACATGTAGTTAACACTAAGCTATCGACTTTACAGTCTCACGGGACGGACCAGGTCACAATCCCTTCGATGCACGCCCAAACGCCCGTCACGTAGCATGCGCATCACCTCCAAAATAGTCCCACAACACAAAATCTGGGGTTTCATACCCTCAGGACCAGATTTATAACTGTTACTCACCTCGGTTTGAGCAAAACTCTACTCCAAAATGCCCTTGCCTCGCGAGTCAGCCTCCGAATGTCCCGAATCTAGCCATAAGCAGTACAATACAATTAATATAGGTTAAAGGGATCAATTCCACAAGAAAACTACTAATTTAGACCCGAAAATCCGAAATTGGCTCAAACCGGCTCCCGGGCCCACGTCTTGAAATCCAACAAAAGTCACAAAATCCGAAAGCTCATTCACTCACGAGTCTAACCATATCAAATTTACTCCAATATGATAACAAAATCCCCTTCAAAACCCCAAAAATCTAACTCAAGAACACTTCATCTTCTTCCCCAGTGTTTTACCCCAAATCACAAATTAGATGATGAAATTAAAGATATAATCACGGAATTTAGTCAAAACCAAGTAAGAATCACTTACCCCAACATGATAAAATCTCTTCAAAAATCGCCTCCCACCGAACTCCCAAATCAATTTTTATGTTATGAACTTAAACCCTCATTTTGAACATTTAAATCGGCTGCTCAGTTATCCTTCATCGTGATCGTGGAAATGGCCTCGCGATCGCGAATCACAAAGCAAACTTCCCACACTTTTTACCCTACACGAATGCGGAATCACCCACACAATCGCGGATCACTGCCTCTCAAACCTACGCAAACGCGTCCAGCCCCACGCGATCGCGTAGAGCAATTGCCTCCCCTCCTCTACTGCTCAAATCCTTCTACGTGAACGCGGCCTCAGCCACGCGTTCGCGAAGCACAGGTTAATACACTTACGCGATCACATCTCTTACTCTGCGGACGCATAGAACAAATCACCTTTGCCCCAAATAAGCTTACGCGATCGCGGCTGAACTTATGCGATCCCGTATAAGGAAACCGAAAGAAAAATACCAGCAGCTATCAGCCATCTTCCAAAGGCCAAAAATGATCTGTTAACAACCCGAAACTCACCCGAGGCCCTCAGGACCTCAACGAAACATAACAACAAGTACCAAACATCATACGAACTTAGCCGAATCCTCAAATCACCTCAAACAACATCAAAAATAGGAATTGCACCCGGATTCAAGCCTAATGAACTTTAAAGTTTCTCTATCCTACAAACGATGACGCAACCTATCAAATCACGTCCGATTGACCTCAAATTTTTCACACAAGTCATAAATGATACCACGAACCTACGCCAACTTCCAAAAATCCAATCCGATCCTGATATCAAAATTTCCACTGCGGGTCAAATTCGCCAAAATTCCAACTTTCGCCAATTCAAGCCCAATTCTACTACGGACCTTCAAATCACATTCCGGACGCGCTCCTAAGTCCAAAATCACCTAACGGCACTAACGGAACTATCAAAATTCAAACCCGAGGTCATTTACACTTAAGTCGACATCTGATCGACTTTTTCAACTTAAGCTTTCATTTAAGTGGCTAAGTGCCTCAATTCACTTCAAAATCACTCTGGACCTGAAATTACCAACCCGATAAGTCACAATACAGCTGTAGAACACAAAAGAAGCAGGAAATAGGGGAACAGGGCTACAACTCTCAAAACGACCGGCCGGGCCGTTACGTCCGCCCCTCTTAAACAAAACGTTCATCCTCGAACGGGTCTAGAAATATACCTGGAGCCTCAAATAGGTGTGGGTATCTGCTCCGCATCTCCCGCTCGTTATCCCAAGTAGCCTCCTCCACGAGCCGACGTCTCTACTGCATTTTCACTGAAGCTATATCATTTGACCTCAACTTTCGAATCTGACACTCCAAAATAGCCATCGTCTCCACAACATAAGTCAAATCACCATCCAACTGAACCGTGCTAAAATCTAAAACATGAGACGGATCGCCAATATACTTCCGATGCATAGAAACATGAAATATTGGATGCACACTCTATAATCTAGGTGGCAAGGCAAGCTCATAGGCCACCTCCCCAATCCTCCGAAGCACCTCAAACGGCCCGATAAATCGAGGGCTCAACTTGACTTTCTTCCCAAATCTCATAACACCTTTCATGGGAGAAATCTTCAGCAAAACCTTTTTCGCGACCATGTAAGACACATCGCGGACCTTCCTGTCAGCATAACTCTTCTGTCTCGACTGCGCCGTGCGTAGCCGCTCCTGAATCATTTTCACCTTGTCCAATGCATCCTGAACCAAGTTTGTACCCAAGAGCCTAGCCTCACCCGGCTCAAACCAACCCACCAGAGATCTACATCGCCTCCCATATAAAGCCTCATACGGAGCAATCTGAATACTCGACTGATAACTGTTATTGTAAGCAAACTCCGCGAGCGACAGAAATTGGTCCCATGAACCACCAAAATCAATGACACAAGCGCATAGCATGTCCTCCAATATCTGGAGTGCGCTCGGACTGTCCGTCCGTCTGAGGGTGAAATATTATGCTCAACTCAACCCGAGTGCCCAACTCTCGCTGCACGGATCTAGAAAACTGCAATGTAAACTGCATGCCTCTATATGAAATTATGGAAACTAGCACCCCATGAAGGCGAACAATCTCTCTAATGTAAACCTCAGCCAGTCGCTCTGAAGAATAAGTAGTACTCATAGGAATGAAGTGCGCGGACTTGGTCAGCCGATCCACAATCACCCAAATAACATCGAACTTCCTCGAAGTCCGTGGGAGCCCAACTACGAAATCCATGGTGATCTGCTCCCACTTCCACTCTGGGATGTCTAACCTCTGAAGCAAGCCACATGGTCTCTGGTGCTCATACTTTACCTGCTGAAAGTTGAGACACCGAGCTACAAACCTAACTATATCTTTCTTCATCCTCATCCACCAGTAGTGCCGTCTCAATTCCTGATACATCTTTGCGGCACCCGGATGGATGGAATACCGCGAGCTGTGGGCCTCCTCAAGAATCATCTCCCGTAGCCCATCTACATTGGGCACACATATTCGGCCCTGCATCCTCAATACCCCATCATCACCAATAGTCATATCTCTGGCATCACCGTGCTAAACCCTGTCCTTGAGGACAAGCAAATGAGGATCATCATACTGGCACTCTCTGATGCGATCAAACAATGAAGATCGAGAAACTACCCTCCTGCATCAAAAGACACCCAATACCGACCCGAGAAGCATCACAATATACGGCATAGGAACCAAAAGTTGATGGTAGGACTAGAACTAGGGCTGTGGTCAAGGCAGTCTTGAGATTCTGGAATCTCGCCTCACACTCATCCGACCACCTGAAAGGAGCACCCTTTTGGGTAAATTTGGTCGAAGGTGATGCAATAGATGAGATACCCTACACGAATCGACGGTAATAACTAGCCAAACCAAGGAAGCTCCGAATGTTTGTAGCTAAGGACGCTTTGGGCCAACTCTGATCCACCTCTATCTTCTTCGGATCTACCTGAATACCCTCACTGGACACCACGTGCCCCAAGAATGTCACAGAACTGAGCCAAAAATCACACTTGGCGAACTTAGAAAAAAGCTTCTCCTCCCTCAACCGCTGCAATATAATCCTCAAATGTTGGGCGTGCTCCTCCTGGCTATGAGAGTACACCAGGATTCATCAATGAACACAATAACGAACGAGTCGAGATAAGGCCGAAACATGTTGTTCATCAAATGTATGAACGTTGCTGGGGCGTTGGTCAGCCCAAAAGACATCACAAGGAACTCATAATGACCATATCGGGTCCTGAAAGCTATCTTAAGAATGTCCGAGTCTCTAATCTTCAGCTGGTGATACCCTGACCTCAAATCAATCTTGGAGAACACCTTCGCTCCTTGAAGGTGGTCAAATAGTTCATCAATACAAGGCAAAGGATACTTGTTCTTTATTGTGACTTTGTTCAACTGCCTGTAATCAATGCACATTCTCATAGTGCCATCCTTCTTCTTCTTCACAAATAGAACTGGTGCACCCCAAGGTGACACACTCGGCCGAATAAACCCCTTATCAAGGAGTTCCTGAAGCTGCTCCTTCAATTACTTCAACTCCGCCGGTGCCATACGATATGGTGGAATAGAAATGGGCTGAGTGCCCAGCACCAAATCAATACCGAAGTCAATATCCCTGTCCGGCGGCATGTCCGACAGGTTTGCAAGAAACACATCCGAAAAATCTCGCACCACCGGAACAGAATCAGTGGTACGGTTCTCTGCGTTGACATCCCTCACAAAGGCCAAATAAGAAAGACAACCCTTCCCAACCATCCGCTGGGCGTTCAAGTATGAAATCACTCTACTAGGAACATAGTCTAAAGAACCTCGCCACTCAATCCGTGGCAGCCCCGACATCGCCAACGTCACATACTTAGCGTGACAGTCCAGAATAGCATGGCATGGAGACAGCCAATCCATACCCAATATCACATCAAAATCAACCATACTAAGCAGCAACAGATCAACCCTAGTCTCTAATCCCCCAATAGTCAATGCACACGACCAGTATACGCGGTCCACAATAATAGTATCACCCACCGGCGTAGATACACGAACAGATGAAACTAGAGACTCACGGGGCATGTCCAGATAATGAGCAAAATATGGTGGCACATATGAATAGGTGGAACCGGGGTCAAATAATACAGAAGCATCTCGATGACATACTGAGATAATACTTGTGCTCACTGTGTCTGAAGCCATAGCATCTGGTCTAGAAGGAAGTGCATAGAAACGGGCCTAACCGCCACCTGATCGGCCTCCCCCTCTAGGGCGACACCTAGCTGACTGAGCTCCACCACGAGCTGGCTGAGTGGGCAGTGAAGTAACTGGTATTGAAGTCGAAGGCTGACCCTTCTGCTACTGAGATGGACCTCCCACTAGGCGGGGACACTGCCTCCTGATATTACCAAACTCTCCATACTCGTAGCAACTCCCCGGTGCTGGTGGTGGGGATTGAAGGGAGCTCCGAGCACCGGGATAACTAGTAGAAGGACCTGGCATGGATGAGCCCAGGCCTGATGGAGCACGAAATGAACTCTGAACTGGAAGGGCACTGAGAGATGAGTGGCACTGATATGAACTGTGAGAACCATGGGAAGATGATGCACCACGGTGAACTGGACAAGCCGTTTGAGCATGCCTGTAAGGACGATCCCTGTCGTGGTAGAACTGACCTCCAGAAGGAACACCACCAAAAATACCTGATCCACGACGCCTCTTGGCCTCCCTCTCAACCCACTCCTAGCGGCAGACAGACTCTATTTCCTGAGCAATGTCAACAACATCCTCAAAAGTAGCACAGCACCCTCTCTCTAGTCATAAGCACCCGCAGTTGAAATGTGAGGCCATCAATGAACCTCCTGATCCTCTCCCTATCAGTGGGAACTAGCCAAAATGCATGACGGGCCAACTCAGAAAACCTCATCTCGTACTGTGTCATAGTCATATCATCCTGATGCAACTGCTCGAACTGTCTGCGCAGCTCCTCTCTACGAGACTGCGGCACATACTTCTCCAAGAAGTGAACGGAGAGTTGCTGCCATGTAAGTGGCGCTGCACCAACTGGCCTACGCCTCACATAAGCCTCCCACCAAGTGAAGACAACTCTAGTGAACTGGAAAGTAGTGAACGAGACCTCGCTGGTCTCTAGAATACCTGCTGTACAGAGGATCCTCTAACATCTATCTAAGAAACCCTAGGCATCCTCACCCCCTGCACCGCTGAAAGATGGAGGCTGGAGCCTCCCAAAACTCTCCAATCTACGCTGCTCATCATCAGGCATGACAGGAACCACATAGTCCTGAGTAGTTGTAACCGGCTGGGCTGGTGGTTCCCCCGGTGTTTGGAGTCCCTGCATCACCTGCTCAGGTGTGCGAGCGGCGGGAGTCTGAGCACCTCCCTCGGTCTGAGAAGTGGCTGCTGCGGATGGAATAGAGACCGCCCGAGCAAGAATGGTGCACACGCTCAAGATCTTGGCCAAGGCCTCCTGAAGGCTTGGAATAAAAATGGGCAAAGTTGGTGCCTGAGCTGGTCCTGCTGGCGCATCCACAACTGGGACCTGATCATGAATTGGGGAAATTGGTGGATCTGCAGGTGCTTCCCTAGCTGCTGTGTGGGCTGCACCTCTGCCCCTACCACGGCCTCTACCACGACCTCGGCCTCTCGCGGCCCTGACTGGTGGCACTGGTGGTTGTCCGTCCTGCCCAGTAGCACGTGTCCTTACCATCTGTGAGAGAATAGAATAACAAAAGTTTAGTTACCAGAATCAACAGGTTCGCACGATAAGAATTCAAGAATGTGAAGTTTCATAAAGGTTCTACAGCCTCTCGAAGATAAGTACAGAAGTCTCCGTACCGATCCGCAAGACTCAACTAAACCTGCTCATGACTCGTGAGACCTACATAACCTAGGCTATGATACCAACTTGTTACGAACCAAATACCTAACCCGTCGTGATGGCGCCTATCATGGTACTAGGCAAGCCGACATTTTCAAAACAATTTCAACATTTAACAGAAATGAGTTAAGACATTTAAAAATAACCGCATTTTAAATAATAACGGGGTTAACCCAAAATATAAGTGCGGAATAATAGCCCGACATCGGGGTGTCACTAAGCCATGAGCATCTACAACCAGTCTAGAATCAGAGTTTATAATAGTCTGTGCTAAATGCCAAAACAGAAAAGAAAAAGATAACAAGGAAGGAGAGACAAGGTTTGCGGACGCCGGCAGCTACCTCGTAAGTCTCCGATAGTCGATCGCGCACTAACTCAAAGACCTCTGCGACCGGTCTCACCTGAATCTCCACACAAGGTGCAGGGAGTAATGTGAGTACTTCCAACTCAGTAAGTAACAGAAACAAATAAGGAACTGAGAAGCAGTGACGAGCTATACAAATACAATTCAGTTTGGAAATTTCAATAAAGAATAGACATGTTTTCAAATCCGGTAGTTTAAGTCAAAATAGTTCGAGCTCAAGTAAATCAAATATAAAATCTTCCAGAAATTTGCAAAATAATATTAATAACTCATTAGCAAGCAGGAACAAGTAATTATTTCACAAATAATTAAATTCCAAGTAAATTCCTGTCATTAATAATTGTAACCTCACAAGCCACAAAATAATATCAAGTATGATTAGGCTCCGAGCATTATTAAGCACGATTTACGTCGAGGTCATACGGCCTGATCTAGAATAACATGTACACTGTTGAGGGACGTGCAACACGATCCATAGATGCATCTATTCTACTGCTAAGGCGTTAGGCCCGATCCACATGAAGGGAGGATACTTTAAAAGCATTTAACTTTCATATTATAACAAGGCCAATACACGATGTAATAAAATTTCCATTTAAGGTCAAGTAATCCGCTCAAAGCTTAAGCAAGAGAAATCCGGTCTTTTACAATTCTTCCAAAAAGTTTTAATATAATTTAGGCATTTAAATTAACAAGTAGGTACAAACATTATAAGTAATTCCTGATTTGGGTCCTGAACTACCCGGACGTAAGCATAAATAGTAGCTATGCACGAACTCTCGTCACCTCGTGCATACGTAGCCCCCAAAATTAGAAACAAATATTAATTTAAATCACCTATGGGGTGAATTCCCTCTTACAAGGTTAGGCAAGAGACTAACCTCGTCTCAAAGCTCACTTTCCGGCCACAAATTCACTCTAAGGACCCCATTTGGTGCCGAACAATCCACAACTAGTCAAATGTTATAAAAATGATCAATACATGCTCAAAAGTTCGTATTCTAGCTATTAGAGTGATTACCCAACCCCAATTGAAGGATTTCTAAAATTTACCCCTAAGCCCACGTGCCCGGTTTCTGGAAATTTTCAAACAAAGTTGTTACCCATAACCTCAACGAACTCAAATATATAATTTTCACTCAATTCCATAACCATTTTCTTGGTTAAATCCCATTTTTATCAAAACCTAGGTTTTTTTTAATCAAAACTTAGGTTTTTTTTATCAAAACCTAGGTTTTTCGTCTAAACCCATGATTTTTACAATTTTACATATTAAAATCTACCCATAATGTATGTATTTAACTCGTATAGATATTACTTACCTCGAAGTGCTAAGTGAAAACCCCGATTCAAAGAGCTCTAAAATCGCCCAAGAGACTGAAAAATTAGATGAAATGGCCTAAGTCCTGTTTTTGAAACAAGACACTGCCCAGCTGCCCTTCTTTGCGAACGCGGAAAAAGCCTCGCGTTCACAAATGCAAACGGCCCAGGACCCATAAATTACCCATCGCGAATGCGACAGGGGCCTCGCGAACGCAGAGGCTTGCTTGGCCTTCCCTTCGCGAACGTGAGGGCTTCTTCGCGAACACGAAGAATAACGGCGTCCAAAGCCCCAGCCCAGGCTCCTCTACGCAAACGCGAGTCACCTTATGCAAACGCGAAGGCCACATGTCCCAAACCTTCGCGAACGCGGGCTAGCTATCGCGAACGCGGGCTTGCTATCACGAACGCGTAGCAGAAAATCCCCCAGTCCTAATTTCATCATCACGAACGCCTGGTCCTTCCGCGTTCGCGAAGAAGGAAACCAGAATTGGTGTTTCTGGTTTTTCCAGCTTAGCTCCGGGTGGTCCAAAACACACCCAAGCCCCTCGGGACCCCATCCAATTGCACCAACAAGTCCATAAATATAATACGGACCTGCTCGAACTCTCAAAATGCGTAAAATAACAACGAAACTAAGAATCACACCTCAAAACTAAATTAAATCAAAATTTGAACTTCTAGTTTCCAATTCGCTCCGAACGCGCCGAATCATACTTAAACTACTCGGAATGCCACCAAATTTTGCGAGCAAGTCTTAAATTACCATACAGAACTATTCCCGATCTCAGAATCCCATATGGACCTCGATAACACCAAAACATACTCCAAACCAAATTTAAAGAACTTTAAAACCTTTAATGAGCCAACTTTCACTATTAGGCGCCGAAACGCTCCCGGGTCATCCAAAACCTGATATGAACATACATCCATGCCTGAAATCATCATACGAACCTATTGGAACCATCAAATCCCAATTCCATGGTCGTTTACTCAAAAAATTGATCAAAGTCAAACTTAGCCTTTTAAAGCCAAACCAAGGAACCAAGTGCTCCGATTTCAACCCGAACCCTTCCAAATCCCGAACCAACCATCCCCACAAGACATAAAACAGTAAAACCACATACAGGGAGTCTTATTAGGGGAACGGAGTTCTAGAAAGCAAAACGACCGGTCGGGTCGTTACATTCATGATCTTAGGTTGAGCTACGTGATTAGGAACCCTGGGGATATCCATGTGAACCTTGTTTGTGAGTTCTATACCCGATATGACCTGGATGATCCAGAGAAGTATGTGCCCATTCGGGGCCGATTGACTGATTTTTCTGCATCAGCTCTATGCAGTTACTTGGGAGCTCTGGATGTTCTCCATGAGTCCCTAGGTGACTTTATTGCTCGCCCGACCTATCAGGAGCTTAGACATACTCTATGTGGTGTGAATTTGTGGTAGCCCAGGTCTGTGACTAAAAGACCCGACGTCACAAAAAAAATTCAAAGAAGAAGATGAAGCCAGAAGCTCGAGTTTGGTTGAAATTGATCAACACACGATTGCTACTATGCAACCATGAGACGATCATCAACCATGAGAGGGTATGCGTGCTTTATTTCCTAATGACTAGCCAAAAGGTGAATATGAGACCAGATGGCGCAGGTGAGAAAAAGCAATAGAATTGATACGTTGTTCATTGGCAACATTCTGACACAGTACCTGTGAAAGGAGGAAGTAGAGGAGGAGCAAGATTTTGATATAGTAATTCCAACACCCCTCCGAGGGACGGACGTCACCAGCCTCCGAGAAAAGGAGGAAAACGATATGACTTCACTTACATGTGCCAAGTTTATGCTCGTGATGACAACTTTATGGCCCATTTCTATGCGAAGTTGGACTTGCAGCTTCAGGTTAGAGGGAGGTCGGCTACTCCGGAGGAGAGGGCCAACTTAGCATAGAATTTTTAAAAAAAAGTTAAATACTAAGAAAACATAAAGCATTTTAGTACAGTATCCTAGCTTTAGTCTTTCGTGTTTAAGATTTCTTTTAGTATTATATATATATATATATATCGATGGATCTCCTAGACAGTTTTCTTGAGGGATTAAAGTCTAACAAAAAACACAAAAAATTTGAAAAACAGAAAAACCCAAAAATACGTCTTTTTAGGGTAGATTAGGATGGAGGCACAAAGGCTAAAAAAATCTTACCTAGCCTATAAATACTCCCTAAACATGTCTAAGAGTGAGGAGGGGTTGAATTTTTCGGGAGGGGATTCGGCCTAAGGAGGCAAGAACACGCTAGGAGTAAGACGGAGAATTCTTCTACGAGTTTTTCACTTTATTCTTCCAATTTTTTATTATTAGTTATGAAGTTTAGTATTGTAGTTTTATATACTATTATGAATAGCTAATTTTTTATCTAGGATTTTGACGAAACCTATTGAAGGATGATTTTTCCACTTTATTTAATATAATATTATCGTTGATCTTTCTCTACTTGTATAATCAACCGACCGATTTTTTTGAGCTCTGGCGCGTCATTCGGAGGTTTGAGGCCTTGAGTAGCTTCACTTCAGCTATTATTACTTTCAAGTGTGGTCGGAATTGAATTTCGGGAAGTTCGGAGTTGATTCAGATGAAAAATTCTCATTTCGGAAGCTTTAAGTTGGAAGAGTTGACTAAGGTTTGACTTTTGAGTAAACGACCTCGGAATTGGGATTTAAAGGTTCTTATGATATTGTGGACTTGGGCGAGTGCCCGGATCGGGTTTTAGATGACCAGGGAGCATTACAACGCTTATTGTGGAAAGTTCGTATTTTGGAAGAATTTCATGAATTTGGGTTGAAGTGTATTTTAATATTATCGATGTCCGTTTGGGATTCCGAGCCTGGGATTAGTTCTATATGGTGATTTTAGACATATGAGTGTGTCCGGATATTTATTTTGTAAGTCCGTAGTTGATTTTGGATTGAAATGGTGAAAGTTGGAAATGGAAGGTTTGGATGTTTGACCGGGAGTTGGATTTTTGATATCGGGGTCGAAATCCAATTCTGGAAATTGGAATAGGTCCGTTATGTCATTTATGACTTGTGTGCAAAATTTGAGGTCAATCGGACTTGATTTGATAGTTTTCAGCATCAAATGTAGAAGTTGGAATTTCTTAGTTTCATTAGGCTTGAATTGGGGTGCAATTCGTGTTTTTAGCATTGTTTGATGTGATTTAAGGCCTCGACTAAGTTTGTATGATGTTTTAGGACTTGTTGGTATATTTGGTTGGGTTCCCGGGGGCCTCGGGTGTGTTTTGGGTGTTATCGGATTATTTTGGGCTACTTTAGATGCTGGTTTTTTGATGTCTGGTGTTGTTCTTCGCGTTCGTGAGGAGACTCTCGCGTTCGCGAAGAAGGATTTTGCTGCTGGGACATTGTTCTTCGCGTTCGCGAAGAAGGAATTCCTACTGTCCGTCGTCCGACTTTGGAAGCTTATATCTCGCAATCTATAAGGAATTTGGAGATGATCCAAAAATAAAAATTGTATCTCTTTGTGTCTAGTTTTCAGAAAATCAAACTATTTGGCATTTGTAGTTGTGTACATAAAGTTATGGTTGGTACACTAAGGCTATCCGGGAAGATGCTTGGAAATCGCGAAGAAGAAATTTGTGTTGCACAGTACTGACTTTGGCAACTTATATCTCGAAATCTATAAGGAATTAGGAGATAACCGAAACATAAAAATTATAGATCTTGGTGTCTAATTTTCAGAAAGTTAAACCATTTGACATTTAGAGTTTTGTACAAAAAGTTAAGACCACTATACTAGAGGTTGTCTGAGAAGAGTTTGGAAATGGCTTTTGAGAATTTTGTTCACCGCGAACGCGTGGGAGGCCCGCGAATGCGAAGAAGGAAGTTGAGGCACTGTTATAAGTCCTCTATTTCGGACCTTTGAGCCATTATTTCGTATTTTTAGTTGGGAACCTCGAAATTTTGCGATTTTGGAGAGGAATTTCACCACAAAACTTGGGGTATGCATTCTTGACTCACTTGTGATTATATTTCATGGATTAATCTTCATTTTCGGCGTTAGATTATTGATTTTTCAAGAAGAAATCAGAATTTTTTTTTATCATTTCACAAAATGAATTTTCAGGTTTTGAATACCGATTCAGAGTCGGATTTGAATGAAATTATGGTTAAACTCGTAATTGAATGGGTTGTTGGATTTTGTGAGTTTCGTCGGGTTCCGAGATGTAGGCCCCACTACCAACTTTTCGAGCGGAGTTGGGAATTTTTATAAATTTTCAAATTTCAAGCATCGGAGTATATTTTTGATTTATTTGCACGTTGTTCGACTAGTTTCCGATTAAACGGCACCAAGTTGGGGCTTTAGAGCAAAATTGTGACCGGGAAGTGGGCTTTAAGACGAGGTAAGTCTCTTGTCTAACCTTGTAAGAGGGAATTTACCTCATAGGTAATTTAAATTATTGTTTGCTACTAATTGTGGGGGCTATGCACGTACGAGGTGACGAGAGTCCGTACGTAGATACTAATTATGCTTATATCTGTGTAGTCTTAGGTTTACACCATGCCTTGTTGACACCGTTACTTGATTATGCTTATTATTTGCCTTGAATAGAGCTGAGATTGAGGATCAAGATTTAAAAGTTTTCGGTTTGAATTTCTTATTTTTGGAAAGAATTGAGGAATATATTACGATAACTTTGAGAAGTCTATGTTCACTCGCATCGCAAGTATATTCCGCGAGCGAGGTAAATTCCACTACTCTCATGGGAGCGGGCCGTTCGCCTCGCTAGATTAATAGATGCATCTATGGTTCGTGCCGTTCGATCCTCGGCAGTGCACAGTTTATATATTTGTATGTTGGATCGGGCCGTACGACCTCGGCATAATTCGTGCGTAAAAATTCTTGAAGCCCAATTATAATTGATATTATTTCATTAGCTTGAGAGATTAATTTGTTAAATGATAGAAATTAATTAGGGCCGTGATAACTTGTTTAACTACGTTTTCTTTGTTGTTGATTGAAGGGCTCTTAATTAACTGTGCCTATTTAGTGTGTATTTCTTGGAAGAGGGCATACATTTAGGTAGTTGTTGAATAAAATCGCTCTTAACGTATATGAGATATCAATTCAGAGGGTTTAAAGGTGATATTAGGAATAACGAAACCTTGGTTCGATTGTAGTGAGCGGTGAATTAGTGCTAGCTAGTGTTATTCGAAAGAATACGTCTAGTAAATTGTGGTAGTTGCTCGGAAGAGAACTACGACACCTAAAGTACTCACGGTCGGTGGAGAATACTTAAGCGATTTTATAGGAGATGTAGCGGCAAGGATTCCGACAATTGGGAAAATCATAATTTTAGGCCTAATTAATTTTGTTTCTAACCCTTAGTATCTTACTTGTTAATTAACTTTTAATTTGTTAGTTAATTAGTTAGACATGAGAATCTTTTTATTTATAACTTAGGAATTGTTCAAGCTTGTTTTCTTGGTGATAGTGAATAGTTTATAATGATCCGACCGGTCATTTTGAGAATTAGCATCCTGTTCGATAGACTAAGGTCTCAAGCAGCTTCGTATTATGTGTTATGACTTGTGTGTGTGATCGAGTTTGAATTACGGATGATTAGAGATTGATTTAGAAGAAGGATTCTTGTTATAGAAGCTTAAGCTGTAAGAGTTGACCGATGTTTGACTTTTGTGTAGACGACTCCGGAATGGTGATTTGACGATTTCAATAGCTTCGTATGGTTATTTTGGACTTAGGAGTGTGTCCGGATTTGGATTTGGAAGTCCGTCGGTTAATTTGATGCATTTTTGCAAAAATTAGGAAGTTGAAGGTTTGGAAGGTTGAGAGGTTTGACCTGGAGTTGACTTTGTTGATATCGGGCTCGGATTCCAATTTTGAGAGTTGGATTTGCTCCGTTATGTCACTTGGGACTTCCATGCAAAATTTAACGTCATTCCGGGTTTATGATATGTTTTGGAACGAGTTTTGGAAGTTGGAATATTCAAAGTTCATTAAGTTCGATTTGAGGCGAAGGTACATCCGCGATTGTGAAGGCCGTTTGGTGGCTGGTCTTTGTCCCTTGTCGCGTTCGTATGGTATTGTCCGCGATCGCGTGCGTGTGAGTGTTGCTTTTTCGACGTTCGCAATTGGCCTTTCGGGTTCGCGTAGTGTTGACCATGCTGGGGAGGCCGGCACTTTGTTCTTCGCGTTCACATAGCTATGTTCACGATCGCGTACTTTGAGGCAGTGATGACCTGCGTTCACATTCCTTATTCCGCATTTGCGTAGAGCTGTTGTGGGGGTTATAATTATTCTTCGTGCTCGCATTCCTGTATTTACGATCGTGTAGTGAATTTCTTTGGGCAGTTGATGTTTCTTCTTCGCGATCGCATTGTTATTTCCGCGATCGCGATGTGCAAATGACTGGGCAGCAGATATTAATTTCCAAACCGAGGGTTTTGTTCAATTTACCATCTTTTGAGCTAGAGACCTCAGATTTGAAAGATATTTCGTTGGTTTTTCAAAAAATTCACTGAGGTAAGTGTTCTTTACCCGAATTTGATTATATTTCACAATTCCGTCTTTATTTTTAACATTAAATTAGTGATTTGAATGGGAAAAAATGAGAAATTTGGGGAAAACTTTCAAAAAAATGTAAAATGGTGATTTGAAGGACGATTTGATGTCGGAATTTGATAATTTTGGTATGGTTGGACTCGTATGGAGTGGGTGTTCGGATTTTTATAATGTGTCGGGTTCCGAGGTGTGGGCCTGGGGTTGACTTCTTAGTTTCCTTTCAAGATCGAAGCTTTATTATCTGAACTTGTTTCCTATGAGTTTTATTTATAATGTTAAGTTATTTTGGTTAGATTCGAGCCGCCCGAAGGTTGTTTCACATGAGAAGGTCATTTTAGAGTATCGGTCTAGCTTCTTTGAGGTAAGTATCTTGCATAACTTTGTGTGGGGGAAATACCCCTTAGGATTTGAGTCATTTGTGCTAATTGTGTCATGTGAAGGCCATGTACGCGAGGTGACGAGTACTTACTCGGGCTTATTTGTGGGAATACCGTTTTAGGCTCTTAGGTTCTTATGTCCATTAAAAATCAATTTTTCTTATCATTTTAAATCCCCCACTTACTAAATTCACTCTTACTTGTCTTATTTGGAGTTGATCGATTCATGTTCTACCCTTTTTTCCAATAAACTCATATGTGCCTTAATTGATATTATTGATGTATTCTCCGTAAATGCTTAATCTCCTTCGTAACTGCTTAAACTTACTGAAGCTTTATTATCCATTTCATTGTTGACTTATCCTTATTTGGAATCATTGATTCATGCTATCTCTCTTATCATCGAGTTGTACTTATGTGGAATCATTGTTATACATTATTTCTCCCCTTGTTGAACCATTCTTATTGAAACCATTATTACATGTTGTGTCTTTCATTGTGAGTTCGTCCTTCCATTTCTTTATGTTCTGTAGTTCTTGTGTTGATTTATTTGTCGTACTCTAGTATTACTGTTGTTTTTGTTGTTGTACTCACTGATGTTGAGCCGAGGGCTATGCGTGGTTGTGGTATTGGATTTGTTTTGAGGAAAAGTTGTGCCATATGGTCAAATGTGGTGAAAGATATTATATTGTGTTGTTATGTTGCACAAATGGTATTATTGAGAGGATTGTCGGGTGTTCGCACGTGAGTTGTCCGTGCTATTGTTATTTTTGATGTTTGTACATGCGGTGTGACAAGGCGGACTATATATGTGGGTTTGCGTATGTGACGAGACAAGGTGAGAATATTATTATGCGCGTGCGGCGAGACAAGGCGGGCAATTATTTTATTGTTGCGCATGTGGCGAAACAAGGTGGGTTATGTCGGGGATGATTTGTGATGACTTGTAATGGCCTGGGGCGTTGTTATCTATGATATTTGTGTCATGGTGTGACTACTTGGTGTGAGTTATGCATTTTACGTTTTGTTATGTTGTTTCCTATGTGCCATTCGTTGTCTCTACTCTTACATGTTGACTCGAGTTGTTATAGAACACTTGCAAAAGCATACACGTAATTAATCACTCATATTAGTTTAAGAAGATGAACCCTGATATCTATTGATCATTTACATATATTCTCGTATGCTTGTCTTTGGTGTGAGGTTTATACTATTGGCATGTGAGTTGCCTGTGCAGATATGAGATATTGTCACTCCCTTAGCACGTGAATTGTCCGTGCATATATGAGGTATTAATGGTATTGGCACGTGTGTTGACCGTGCAGTTGAAATTTGTAATGTGGGCACAAGATGCCAAGTGATTAGGGTTCGTGATTTGGGGCCGTCATTTGTGATTATGAGGTTTGGTACCTCGGAAAAATTATTGAGTAAATCTAGTGTGAAAGCGGTTGTTCTTATTGAGTTGTTACTTGTTTTCCTTTATTTGATTTCACCGGACTTAAACTGTGTTCAGCTTACTCTACGGCGTATTACTTGTTTGTTCCCTGTTGCTAATTGTTGTCTCTAGTTTCCTATTGCGAGTATTGTTTGTTATGTTTTACCATGCTTAGATCTATATTGATATTGTTCCCTGTTAGTTTCATATTCATACTTGTGCATGTCATTAAGTTTAGTAGGTGTCTTGACTGTCCCTCGTCACTACTCCATCGTGATTGTTCTTGATTCTTACTGGGTACCGCTGTGGTGTACTCATGCTACGCTTTTTACTTATTTTTGGGCAGATCCAGGTACTTCGGAGTCTATTGATCATTAGCTAGCTGATCGGGAATCGCTGTGTAGACTCAAGGTATACGTGATGTTGCGTTCGCATGTCTCGAAATCACCTTCTAAATTTTTACTTTGTACTGTCTATTTCTCTTCCGGAACAGTTGTACATAGAGATTTTCTAGTAAACGTTGTAGAGCTTATGAACTTTCCGTAGTGAACTTATATCGGATATACTCGATCAATTGGTAGATTTGATATCTTTGAACCGTAGAGCTTTGTTGCATACCTAGACAACATAAGTCACACAATCAATCCTTAACCATCTATGGTTCTCGCGGTTGTGTTCGTTTCAGCTATAAACACCACCTGGTTTCATGAGTGCTTAGAGAATGGACCTTTACTTTCATTCCCCTTGAAGCGACTTATACTTCACACCCACATAGGTGATTTCTAAACGTTTATTCCTATAGACACACTATCTGGTCATATCCTGCCAGACTTAGCAAATCATTAAAAAGCTTTAAGTTTTATTGACTCATAAAAAAAGCCTTAATGCTTTACCTCTATTTATGAACATTGTCTTCATCACGAGAATAAGTTGACAAATTTGACAATGTTTAACCGTCATTCATAACTTTGTTTGATCTATTGAACCTAGCTCGTGGGATCTCCAGTCTGCTAGGTAGAGTTACCGCCATGATGACTTTTCCTAGACCTTAACCCCATTCCCTTTGATGATCTTTCAATCGCCTCTCTAGATAGGCCTTTTGTAAGTGGATCCGACACGTTATCTCTTGACTTTACGTAGTCAATCGTGATAACACCACTAGAGAGTCGTTGTCTAACGGTATTGTGTCTCCGTCGTATATGACGAGATTTTCCGTTATACATAACGCTCCCTGCTCTGCCTATTGCCTCTTGACTATCACAATGTATACAAATAGGTGCCAAAGGTTTGGGCCAAATTGGAATATCTTCCAAGAAATTCCGGAGCTATTCAGCTTCTTCACCGGCCTTATCTAAAGCTATGAATTTAGATTCCATTGTAGAACGGGTGATGCATTTTTTTGGATAATTTCCAAGACACTACTCCACCCCCAATTGTGAAAACATATCCACTCGTGGATTTAACTTCAGATGATCCGGTGATCCAATTTGCATCAATATATGCCTCAACCACGGAGGGATATTTGTTATAATGCAAAGCAAAATTTTGGGTATGTTTCAGATACCCCAAAACTCGTTTCATTGTCATCCAATGTATTTGATTGGGATTACTTGTAAACTGACCCAGTTTGCTAATAGCACATACTATATCTGGTAGCATACAATTCATGATAAACATCAAACTTCCCAATACTCTTGCATAGTCCAGCTGTGAGTCACTTTCACCTTCTTTCTTTTGAAGTGCATAACTCACGTCAATTGGAGTCTTGACAATCTTGCAATCCAAATACTTGAACTTGTCAAGTACTTTTTAAATGTAGTGAGACTGTGATAATGCTAGACCTTGTGGAATCTCATGAATTCTGATTCCTAATATCACGTCAGCAGCTCTTAAGTCTTTCAGGTCGAATTCGCTAGACAACATGCGCTTAGTAGCATTTATATCTGCCATACTTTTGCTCATTATCAACATGTCATCAACATATAAACAAACAATGACTTCATGACCTGGAGTGTGTTTAATGTAAACACATTTGTCACACTCGTTGATTTTAAACCCACTTGCCAACATTGTTTGGAAATTTGACATGCCATTGTTTGGGTGCTTGTTTAAGTCCATAAAGCGACTTAACAAGTTTGCACACTCTCTTTTCTTTACCAGGAACCACAAAACCCTCAGGTTGTTCCATGTAAATCTCTTCCTCCAATTCTCCATTTAAGAAAGGTGTTTTAACATCCATTTAATGGATTTCAAGACCATACACGGCCGCTAGTGCCACTAACACCCTAATAGATGTTATCCTCGTTAATAGCGAGTAAGTGCCAAAGTAATCAAGGCCTACCTTTTGTCTAACCTTTGACAACAAGTCTTGCCTTATATTTGTCAATAGTGCCATCAGCTTTCATTTTCCATTTAAAGATCCATTTCGAACCTAAAGGCTTATTTCCTGGAGGAAGATCAACCAATTCCCATGTATGGTTATCCAAAATTGATTGAATCTCACTATTGACTGCCTCTTTCCAAAATGCTGAATCAATAGATGACATAGCTGCTTTAAAAGTTTGAGGCTTATTTTCAAGCAAGAATGTCACAAAATCTGGTCCAAAGGAAGTAGATGTTCTTTGACGTTTGATACGCCTTGGATCTACTACACTTGGAGTATTTTCCTTTGGTTCTTCCCGAGGTCGTTTAGGTCTTTAACTTAACGACTCGCATTCAGTTTTACACGGATAGATGCTTTCAAAAAATTCAACATTATCTGATTCCTTTATCGTATTAACATGAATTTAGATTATCGGATTTGTGAACCAAAAATCGACATGCTTTAATGTTTGTAGCATATCCAATGAAAACGCAATCTACAGTTTTTGGTCTGATTTTAACCCTTTTAGGTAAAGGACCTTGTACCTTTGCTAGACACCCCCACACTTTGAAATATTTCAAGTTGGGTTTTCTTCCTTTCCATTTTTTATATGGGATAGATTGCGTTTTGCTGTGGGGTACTCTGTTGAGTATTCGATTAGCTGTAAGGATAACTTCCCCCTACAAACTCTGCGGTAATCCGAAACTTATTAATAAAGAATTCATCATTTCTTTTAATGTCCGATTTTTTCTTTCAGCAATTCCATTGGATTGAGGTGTGTAAGGTGCAGTATTTTGATGGATAATTCCATATTCCGAACATATATCTGCAAACGGAGATTCATATTCTCCACCCCCATCACTTCTAATCATTTTGATCTTTTTATTCAATTGATTATCAACTTCATTCTTGTATTGCTTAAATGTTTCAATTGCTTCATCCTTACTATTAAGAAAATAAACATAACAATATCGAGTGCAATCGTTAATAAAAGTAATAAAATACTTTTTTCCACCTCGAGACGGTGTCGACTTCATATCACAAATGTCAGTATGAATTAAATCTAAAGGACTTGAATTCCTTTCAGCAAACTTATAAGGATGCTTTACAAACTTAGATTCAACACATATTTGACATTTTGATTTATTACACTCGAACTAGGCAATACTTCTAAATTAATTAACTTCCACAAGGTTTTGTAATTGACATGTGCTAAACGAATATGCCATAAATCATTTGACTCCAATAAATAAGAAGAAGCTGAAATTTTATTCATACTATCAACAACCATTACATTGAGTTTGAAAAGGTCCTCTGTGAGGTAGCTTTTTCCAACATACATTTTCTTCTTGCTTACAACAACTTTATCAGAAACAAATACACATTTGAATCCATTCTTCACAAGTAAAGAAGTAAAAACTAAATTCTTCCTAATAGTAGGAACATGAAGAACGTCGTTGAGCGTTAACACCTTGCCCGAAGTCATCTTCAGGAATATCTTCCTATAAGCTTCAATCTTGGCTGTTGCATTGTTTCCCATGGAAAGATCTTCTTAGGGACCAGCAGTAGAGTAAGTCGCAAATGCTTCTTTGACAGACAGCACAAACATGTCGAGTGGCTCCAGAGTTAATCTACCACTCCTTCGAATTTCCAACTAGGTTGCATTCCGAATGCATTGCACACAGATCATCAATGTCATCATTCTTCTCCACTATGTTGGCATGTCCCTTCTTCTTATCCTATTTCGGGAGACGACAATCAGGGGCTTTGTGACCAACTTTTCAACAATTGTAGCAGTTGCCCTTGAATTTCTTTAAGCAAACTTTATTTATGGCTAGCCGCTAGAAACTAATATCAGCCGCTAGCCACAAAATTGCAATATGCATTTTATAGCCCAAAACTAATTAAAAGGCTAGCCTAAGACCACTGCCACTCTTCCCTCTCTATGGCATCCTCCTCCGCTCTCTCCGCCGTTCCTCCGCCGCTGACAGAATTCAAATCACACCATCCGTTCATCCTCACCCAACATCACAACCGCCACCTCCTCAAAACCCTAACTTCCTGGTGAGCATTTGAATACAATGTTGACGGTGAATTAATGGTATTTTGCCCTGGAGATGTCACAATGAAGAATTTATTTCCGAAATTTAAGAAATTGACAGGCGGAAGGGAAGCAATCTTTGTTTGAGTATCACGGAGTTCCGGTATATCAATCAATGGATAGCTTGAAATCTAACAATGGCATAATGAACACGTTAGCTACTGATGGATCTAAGAGATACGATTTCGTTGTGCAAAATGACGGTAACGTTGTGACTTTGAAGATGAAAATTGTGACGGCGAAGATTACCGAAACTCTAATTGATGAAAAGTCGTTGGCTATTTTTACTATTAATAAGGTTTTGATGCCGAAGGAGTTGTTTAAGACTGCACTTGTGGATACTTCGGAGCCGGCGCTGGCACCGAAAGCTGAGCCGGTGACCATTGATATGTGCCAACGTCTGAACCGACGATTGATGTTGCCCCGTCAAGGGCGTCCATAGTGCTGTCGATGACCCCTTCTGCCTTCAGCCTCTTTCTTTCTTCTAGGATCTTTTTCTCTGCCTCCAGAGCTGCTAACTGCTCTTCTTTGTTAAACTCATGATACAACACCTGTCACCGCAATCAATAAGCTTCTATACAACACATGTAAAACTTCAATAATACAACAACACTTGACTTCGTTATGTACCTTCATAGGCGGCGCCGGCACCGGAGTTGTTTAAAAATCATTTTAGATTATGTATTAGATTGGTGAGCATTTATTTTGAATATTGGTATTATTACAAAATATATATATATATATATATATATATATATATATATATATATATATATATATATATATATATATATATATATATATATATATATAAA